>NW_020456198.1:744382-1000383 GCF_003342845.1 Nothoprocta perdicaria
GAAGGAAGGAAGGAAGGAAGGAAGGAAGGAAGGAAGGAAGGAAGGAAGGAAGGAAGGAAGGAAGGAAGGAAGGAAGGAAGGAAGGAAGGAAGGAATCTGGTTAAATAAGCTCAAGGGCTTTAGGAAGACTTCATAGGTTCCTATTTTTAATGCAACTTTAAACATTTATTTACCAACTTTATACACTGAGAAAATACAGAAAGAGGGAAGAAACAGAGGTAAGAACCCAAAAATCAAAGACCTTAGGCTGGACAGGACATGGATGTTTAGAATATTGATATGTGCTACTTCAGGAATAAATAAGCATTTTTTTTTCCGGTAATCTAAATCCCTAATTGGAACATCTAGGAATGTAAAACAATGAAGCTTAAGAGCTAAGCTTGGAAAACTTAGGGAAATTGAATCTTCTACAACATTGCCTGGCACCACAGGTAACCCTTTGATTCTTTCTCCTTTTTATTTTTTTGCATTAGATAGTACCTTCCATCATTAAACTAAAGAATTTTTCACTAGATCATCTAAAGCATAGCACTGATGAGACACAGCTAACCTGTACTCTTGTCTGCTGCGGAGCGGAGGAATGAAAGCCTTCTGGTATGTAAGTTCAAAGAAATGGACCTTTTACCAGATTTGAACAGTTGTCTTGGGAATGCAGATTTATGAAAATCGATACCCTGTCTTTGTCTAGGGGAACAATGTGCCTTTCTATTCCACATTTGCCCCCTGACTATTCTACTGAGTCAGAACTTCTTCAGAAAACTTTTTTTAATTACTAGAGGATACCCTTGCAGCCACAAGGTTATAAGATGTCTCTGACAAACCTTTCTTTGGATACAGCCAAAGAGGAAGATATTTAGACTTCACATTCAATTTAAAGCAGAGGTCAGAGTTCAAAAGCGTAGTTTGCCCTTGTCATGTTCTATCTGGAGTCAAATAGCCAGAAAAATAAAAGGCAAAAAGACACATCCCCACCAATGGCATTCTCCAATCTGCTCCAAAACAGTAAGGAGCATAAAGGAATGAACATTTCTATTAATAATGAGCTATATTAAACATAAGAACTACATTCTGAAACACAAGAACTAATTGGAATGAAAGAGTATCCACAGTTACTGCCCGTGACTGTGACTGACCTTAAAAGTACTGCTCCTGTCACTGGTGATAAACTTAATTTACTTTCCTTAAGACTCCTTTACAGAAACAAAATCATAGAACAATAATAGAAGTTTGAATCAAAATTTATGTAAGATACATTTTATAGCAACTTATACCAACTCTTACTGTATATGAAATTTTTTTACCATGGCCATTTATTCTATTTGATTATTCTCTTCGGAGGGAAAGAATAACAACTTCATTGATTTCTGTCATTTTTTCCTGATATAAACCAGGAAAAAAAGTGAGAAAAGAAGCAGATTATACAATTATTATTAACAATAAAATATTTTCTTTTCAGGTTCTGCTTCTAGTGTTAGCATTTTTGCCAATCATTCCAAAACTGTTTTTTTTTTTTTATTAGAATGGACGGGCTACATCTCACATTTGCCTCTGAGCAAAGTCACAGAAAAAAGACTCAGCTACAGAATGCAGCAGCTACAGAAGCCACAAAGCAGCTGAGATAATACTAAACAGAAAAATCTCATCCTTTTCAAGTATTCTTACCATATGGAAGCTTCTATTTACACAAGTGCGAGACTCCTTCTACCATAAATATTTTTCTATAAAAATATAAGGACTGCATAGAATCTGTAGGGACTTATCATTCATTCATTTATTGTTCTTCACATAGCCATGCACCTTCAGATCTTCTTTTAATTGCACTCTTGCTCACCGCTCCTGTAGGTATAATTTATTTTTCTAACCATGCCAACATTAGCTAAAGATTTTCCTAAATTCCACAATTCGGGTAACAGAAGCTCCATACAACTTCTCCCGTCTCACAGCTTGAAGCCTAAAGTCTACCCCGCAGTCCAACTTCTGTCTTTGCCTGTACCCACATCTATGTGAAGCTCACATATTGCACCTACCACCATGCCATGCTGTTTGGTTGCTTGGCAAAGCAGTAATCCTGGATCCACAGACTTCATGCAGTCTCCAGTTCTGCTGCTTTTGGAGACAAAATATGCTCTGATGTTATTTTTGGTCATTGACTTGACCAGTTAGCTTTGTCTGAGTAGAACTATGAAACCACAAGGGCAGTCCATGCAATTAATGACAAGGACACAGAGAGATAAGACTTTTTACAAAGCTGATACAAGAGGAACACAAGATCAGGTTATTCATTTTTATTTTGGCTGCCTCAGCTCTGTCTACACCACAATTAGGAAGAGAGCTTCAAGATTAGGCAGGCTTAACCCAGTTAATATCAGTAGTCACCTAGCAGACAAGCAGCAAAATTGGGAATCTACCTAAGTCTGAGGTCTCAGATTTATTTTTTAGGGTATAGACCCTACTCTAAGCACAGCATTTGCCTGGTTGGCATGTTTAGAGCAGCAGGGAGGTTTTTTGGTACAGTTTGTTGTACAACATCCAGGCTATGGATGAACATGGCCACATAACAAACCCTCTACAAGGTAAAGAGAACCAGCAGAATGGGCATAACCTTTCTCCATTCGTCTTCATCTCGTGTTTAATTATAACTGGCCTTCAAGCAGGACCCCAGCTTGCTCCCCCGAGCAGGCCGGCTACTTTCCAGTGCACCAACCAAATACAGAAACACCACACATGCAGTGTGATATACTGCTGGTTAAATTGAAGAAAAATCTACTGATAAAAAAAGTGAGCCTCTTTCAACATCAATCTCTAAGACGACAAATGATTTATTGGACAAATACAAGATTTTCAACATAGGGAAGCCTGAAAAGTGCTTGCTGCTCTTCTATTGTAATCAAATTTTACACAGTGATTCTGCTCAGAGGCATGTTGTAAAGTTAAGTGTCAGAAAGACAGATCAAAACTTGAAGTTCATCAGAGCAGTCAGTCAGACAGAGCTGGAGAAGAATGTGGCTCTCCTGACATCAAAGAATCAACAAGCAGCACTAAAGTTTTAAGTTCAGAGCGATAAAGGAAGATAGACAGGATTTTAATGTTTGTTTCCCTTTTTACAGTGTATTTCTAATGCATTTTCTTTGTGCCAGACAAAGCAAGTTGGAGGTATTTTCTCACAGCATAAGCTAATGTTCTCAATATGTTTTTCCTTTCCAGGGTCTGCATAGACAAATTCCACAGCAACATCTGATGATAAGATCAGACAGTAGTAGCAGAGGCATGTTTAAATCATATTTACAATGTGTCCCCTCTGGGCCAAGCAAAGAGCAATCCTTTTTAGAACAATACATTTTGGCAATTTTTGTGCTCCATTTAAAGATAATTTTAGCTCTTCAGCGTCACGCAAATACTCAGGGCTTTACTCAGATAAAACTGCTATCAAGGCACTGGGAGCTCTGCCAGAAAAAGGGCAAGCAAGTCTCTTAACAGGAATTCACTTGAGAAAGGCTTCAGGATTTGCTCTACTGAGCATAAGACTGTGCATTTTATCTGGTTTAAAAGGACAATGAAAACATGCTTTGGAAAAGAGGGAAAAAGGCACCAAAATCATCATTTTCTGAAGCCTGAGTTTACTTGAAACCCACCAGAATTTACATAAATTTACATTAACATTAAGCCTCATTCAGCTCCTCTGCCTGCCCAGGGGCTCCCATAGTCCTGGGAACAGGGGCTCCCATAGCCCTGCTCGGGCACCTTCCTCCCTCTTCCTCCTCAGGGCTGGGGTGGTGAAACAGAGTAGGAGCCAAGCCAGGCTGCTTCTGCAGAGCCTGTGATGTGAGGGAAAGGTGCAATTGCTCAAATCTCAACCACTGCCTTAAAAAAAAAAAAGGTGTTGGTTTCTAGGAGAGGGCACTTAGATATAGGAAATCAGGGTGGGAAATTACATTATCTTGTTAACCCTTGATCAATAAAAGAAAGTCCTTCAGGACGGCAAACACCACACTCTGCTACAGGTATCTTCAAGAAGCAGAGACTTTAATGATACTGCAAACTAGCAACTGCATACCGGTCTAGAGAACTGACTATTGCTGCATTAGACAGGCTTAATATAATCATGCTATAAATGTTCCTGCTTTCTGCTATTCACTGCACAACAGAAGGTAGGAAAATCTTCTGCCTGGGAAAGACAACCCGTCATTGCCCACTGGTTGATTTGCTCTTCTGTAAAGCAAGTGTCACAGCACCGTCACAGGACGGATTGTGGACAACATGGTCCATAGGACTTCACATAAATCAGTACAGTAAAAACTTTTAAAAGAGAGAGGAGGGGAGAAGCCTTTGCTTTGGAAATAATGAGCAGACTTGCATTAGTAAACTGGTCTTCAAACACTTCTTTTGAGTCATTTCTGTTGAGTCCACGGGCTCTGAATATATATTTTCCAGGCATGGCATTGGAAAAGGTTCCTCACTGACCTTGTTTAATCATTGTGATCTTAAACAGTTGCCCTGCTTTGCTCAGAAACCACCAGATAAAGCGATCTCTACATATGGCCACTGGAACAACTTATTAATGGCACATTTTGAGGGGAACGCTGCAGACATAAAGCCATGTAAATATAAGATTATATTATCTAGTATTTTTACCATAATTTTATGGGCCTGTCCATACACAGTGCCTTAAAATTTTGTAAGCTCTTTTCTTGTTTGGCTTTTCCTGCCTTTAAGCTTCTTGCTAAATGTATAATCTCTTTTCTTTAGCTTCTTTTTCTATCTCTTTACTTGAAAATCTGGCATGCAATGAATCAAAGAAGGGATATTTATACCCACACTGTGAGAATGTTTACAATATACAGAAAATTCTGTCTGTGGTTTGGGCTTTGTATATTTTCAGAATAAATGACAGTTTTCCAAACGTACTATATTACTGTTGAGTCCACAGAGTCAGTATTTATGTAACTAAAATGCTTTTATTTAGACCTTTGCCACATGCCAAAATTAAATATATTTTAATGAATGAATCAAAGTAGCATAGCAAAGAAATCTGCAACATATTATCATTTCAAAATAAAGATTATATGAAAAACTCAGATACAAAGAATCTGTTTTACAAAAAGTAATTTTGTTATTTTTATAACCATTGTTTTAATAACAGAAACTTTGATCTCAAGAATATTTTAGCATGAAGCATGAATATGGTAATTGCCAAAGTTTCCATTTAGCTGCTGTTTCATGTTATAAGAATATTGGGTTCCATTATAAGCAGCATTTGATAATTTTCATATGGGCTACAGGCGACCTCATGGAGGTCTTGATGGAGACCTCTTAAGTTTTCTAAAAATTTACTCAGGTGTGTGGATTTTCAAACCTGAAAATATCAAACCATCACTAAGAGCCTGAGATAATTTTCCCAATACCATAATCTGGTTTAATGAACAAGTATTTTATGGGAGAATGTTCAAATCCATCATGTTGACATCAAGCGCTTCACGACTTACCCAGATTTTATTTGGAGAGTTTTCTAACAGAGTTTAGAAGCCATTACCTTAGTCAAGCATCTTATATTAAATTCAATTCTCTGTAAGTTCTGTAAATAAAAGGAAGCAGTTACTAATATTCCATTTCCATAGTCTCCTTCAAAGTAATATGTAATCTATCATATTCTAATGCATTTGCCTCCTCAGGTCTATGTACAAGTGCAAGTCCGCATATAAGAATGAGCCAGCATCCCATTCTCCCACCCACAAATGTCACTAGGGAAAATACTAAGGATTCTGTAAATGTGTCTGGCATTTCCAGATGTCAAGCAGCCCTGTCTGACCCCATATGGATCAACTCTACCGTGCACCTGTAGTGAGTCCGGGGCCACTGGGACAGCCAGGCCTGTGATGGATGCACGGATAAACGGATACTGATGGATTCATCGAGCATGTGCAAATCATCTCTACAGCACACTGTATATCAGAAGTCTAACATTTACAGAAGCATCGGATCTGGTACATGTTCACTACAGAAATGAACCAGAGATGCCTCTGGGATTCCCAAGAGTGGCTGCTGCTGGAGTGCAAGCTAATCATGTCAGAAGACCATGGATCGTGTTTTCAGAAGAGATTCACCAGGGAGAAGCTGCAGGAGCGTGGCTGGCAGCACTGGAGGCATTCCGAGTACCCTGGTGGCAACAAGATTTAATTTAAAAGCAGTTGTGTAAACACAGCTACATGAGGATCAGATACAAACTGTCTTGGAAGGAGGCTGTTGTGGGGTGGGATGTCTCTCTGTTAAAATTTCTCCATTAAGCAGCATTTCTGATAAGCTGAGGCTTCATCACACCCCAAAGTCAAGCTATACGTGCATTCTTTGAGCTTGCACACTTCTCCAAGATCCTTAAGATGAATGAATAAATTTTATAAATGGTTACATGCATCTAAAGACACCTCTTGAAAGGAAGCTGAATGTAATAAATTCTAGTTAATCTTGATGGATGGCTTGGAGGCAAGGCATGCAAGAGATAGCTAGTGAAAGAAATAGTGTTAGACATCCCCATTATCGTTAAGCTAGCCACTCTGCCCTTGAAAGCTGATTAACATCAACACCTGAGAAAGAATATGGGAGACTCTCCAGCATGAGGCGTGACCTTGCAGCACGGTGATGCCTGCCAGGGGCGGCTGGCACCAGGTCCTCTGGGTATGTTCTTTAATCTTTATCTGTGATATGAGCATAATCAGCATTTTAGAAGGCTCTGAGACTGGGAGACTGCTTTCTGTTTTCTCACTTCCTGTCAGCAGAGGCGACATGTATTTCGATTGAACTTGTTTCTGAAACCAATGATATATTTATTTCTCAAATTACCAGTAAAGTGCAGTTTGCAACTACCGATGAAGAGATGTCAATACTCAGCACACTGCTGTCAAGTCACCAGTGTGGGCACCTGATGCTGGAAAGGACTAAGTTAAAACCTGCCCCTTGATCCTCTGAATTCAGATTCTAGGAACTCAATTCTGCTGTGGGTGATGTGGCTTAGTTTGACCCAAAGCAAACAATGTGATTATTACTCAGTTACTGACACTGACTAAGTCGGAATCACCTCCTTTTAGATGTTATGTCCAAGCATCCTTAATTAGACTGGCAACATAGGAAAGCCTGGATTGCCACTGAATTCGAACAGTCTTTTGTAGAGCATGGGACATTTGCATCCATTTAAATATCTGGAATATTTCAGCCCTTCTCCTAGAAGAACAAACTGGAGTCCAACATATATTTCATTTCTGATACAGTATTCTTACATCATGTATCATAAAAAGGCTAGTTAAAAGGAAAAGGACTGTGGAGGAGTTGAGCTATGTGTGCAGTGTTTGCATTGCAAATATTCCTGATGATCTCTAAAAAATAATGTTATGATAAACAGCTTTCATTCTCAACTGCAGGGCTTGTCAAAATTTTCATTAAGACATTATTTTCAAAAATATTTGTCCTAAAAGTGAGCAAAACCCAAACTGATCTCAACCATGAGCTAGTTCATTTTGTTGGGATTTAAACTTCATTTAAGGATTTGCTTGGTTTTGCTATCTGAGAATTGCCTAAGCAAGCAATGCATAATATGTAGCCTACAAGATTATGTTTTCAGCAGAGCTCTCTGCTGACACATACTCTCTGAGGTGACATATCGCTGTGTACTTTCACCGAATTTACAAATTTACGCTCCGGACCTCTTCTGAAGGCCAGTCCCAACAAAACCCAGCCGCAGCCCCTCTGGTGACTTCAGTAGGCAGCCCGTGCCCAGCCCGGCCCCGCAGCCTCCAGGCCTCTCCCCGTCAGCACTGCTCCGCACCGGCTGGCGTCAAGGCCTCTGCTGTCCGTCAGCGCCGCGCGCTCGCAGGCCGAACCCGGGGTGCAGCGGGCAGCCCGTGCGGCCACCCCCGCCGTGGCGGGTGCAGCGGCATCCTGACCCCGGGTGGCACCCACAGGGCCCTCTCCCCTAGCCTGGACCCGCCGCTTGCTGCGGGGCGGCAGGGCTGAGGGCAGGGCCCCCGCGCCGGCTCCTGAGGCGGCCAAGCTGCCCTCAGCCTCGCGGGGACTTTCGCCTGCTTTAACTTGCATAAACACTCCACAAACATTTTCCACTGGAATAAGCCAGGGAAATGTTTTTCCCTGGTGGTGTTTAGGGAAAACCCATGAAGTTACGCAAGCAGGCTTCAATTATTTCAAGTCTGAATCTTATTTTCTGATTTTTTTTTTTTTAATTTTCAGGTTTTATTTAAGCTAAAATTACTGTTGCCCACCAACTAAGAAGGACAGAATTTGAAGCTTTTTGAAATTACTGCTACATTTTGAGATCCCTGTGAGGTTTACAATGTTATACTCAGAGGAAATCATTAAAAAATACGTAAACACCGGCCATATTAAATAACAGGATGCAAACCACTCTGAGTATATAGGTTAGCACAACTATCCTTGAATGTATGATTTTTGTGAGGAAAATTCTTTAAGAATACATAAGTTCCCTATGCAGATCAATTCTGTTTAGTTTCTTATTTCTTTAAAAGGAAGCATCCTTAAATATCCCTGCAGTTCCAGCTTTCCCCTGGCATTAAGCAGCTTAGGAAATGGGTGCCAAATTTCTGTGACTTGGTTGGTCACAGAAGTATGGCACACTCTTTTGCCTCAGCTAATATTAATAAAAGGAAATATTTAAAAATAAAACTCTACATTTCCTCTTTAACCAATCTAAAACTCCTCCAGTTAGAGTGAGACTCTGCCACAGAGCAAACACTTCAGGACAGAATAAACATGTTTTTATGGAGTGCCTGTGCTGCACTGTATAACATGTAACATGGTCAGTGCCTGACCACTGAACAACACAGACAGAACACGTGCGGTTTTTAAGTGTTTCCGCAAGTCCCAAGATATCTCAGTGAGCGCACTCATTGAGAGGGAACCCACTGACTCTTACCCGTGATAACGTGCTCCTTTTCTTTGACAAAAGAAAGACTTAAACTGGACTACATACATCTAAGCACAGCTGGTGCATTTAAAGCAACCAAAAGCAGGTCTGGTTGAAAAAAAACATTTGTCTTATAACTTTAATGAGATTTTTTTACTGAACTGCTGAAGTATTCCTTATCACTTGCTATCCAGTTTGGTGAATAAAACTGTTCCCGAGCACTCTCTCTTGAAGCGCTGCTCTCCGCTCCCACAAGCAGGTCCTCTAGGGAAAGCTCTGGGCCCAGGAAGAGGCTTTGGGACCCCCTGTGTTGGAGTTCCCACCGTTGCGACGCACGGCGAAGTGCTCGGCCTGGGCGGGTGCATTAACCTTGACTCCAGTGTGCAACGACACAAACTGAGACACTAACCTTCATCAATCAGGTCTCAGCACAATACTTGCCTGAAGGAACTATATTTTAGCTATGTTACAAATTATTAAAAGCCTGTTTTAAAACCTACCAAAATACTCTGCACTTATCCCATCAAATTTTTATTTGACTGGTACTAAGAACAAGATATATTCTGTCAGTACCTGTCCTGCCTAGAGCTTATAATAAAAGTCCTGGTGTTTCACATGGGCAGAAGAGCTCCCACAGTCTTTGATGGCAAACACTACACAGCACTAGACACCTTCAGTCTCCTGCTCTGATTCAGAAATAACATCCCTTCTGCACTGCGAACTGCTATTATTTTCATTATCCTTCTTCCTGCCTCCTACTTTTCAATCTTGCTAAGATTCACAAGGTATGGGCAACCTCCTCAAACAAATGCTATTGTTTCCTAGCAACTGTATTTTTTTCCATTAAAAATATGGTAAGGAGTTTTTTCCCCCTCCAGGCAAGTCTAGCCAGTTAATTATTAAGTAACTAAACTGCTTAACCAGTTGCAAGAACTCTGACCCATCACCAGCCATCAGCTGGGCTGCAGTGTGTTCCCTGCAAGGGATGAACTGGAGAAGACAGCCTGAGGGACAGAGCCCAGCACCGGCCCCTTGCAAAGTGCCCACAGGTGACGGAGGCAGCAGCGCCGTGCTGCATCCAGACCAGTTTGGCCTGGTTGCTGCTAACGAGACAGCAGGAGCTGCAATTTTTTGCTGCCTGCTCTCCAGCTCCCTGAAGGGTGTTTCCAGATGGGGGCCTGCATTAAAGTAGCACTTGCTCCTGTAGCCCCTCTGGGAGGTCCTGGCGCAGAGTCCTTGCACATGTGGTGGCAACAGGAGACGACAGAAAGCTGCACTGCTCCCGGTGCGGCCAAGCTGCGCCGTGTGCTGAGGCACATCCTTCACAGGGACATTGCTCGCTTCCACGGCTCTTGTGAGATGCCTGCTGAGGCTGGGGGAGAAGCCCATTCTGCGTTAAGGAGGCCTTGTTATTTATATGAGGATGCCAACCAGCTCCCTAAGAGATGATCTAAATGTAAACTCATTTATGTGAAATGTGAAAGCTAACTGTGACCTCCCAAGGCTGCCACGCCACTGTGTATGCAGCAGTCTGCCACCTTGCTTAGGCAGCCCAGCAGCATCTGCAACCTGCATCTTTTTCTTAGCTGAATATTCAAAATGAACAAAATAAAAAGCCAAAACATGCAGTAAACTAAAAGGAAGTCAACCTTGAGCACAAAATGTGGAGTGACTGCTGCAGAAAACATTGTGTGTCTTAAGGCCCAGGGACATTCATATATTGTCAGTAGCAAAAAAGGTATTTCTTTCCTTAGTTTTTGCACAGCAGGAGACAAATGAACTTTGGCATCTCATTTCAGCTCATCACAGAACAAAGGCAACAAAGGTGTTCCATGTGCCGGCCCGGGTTATTCATGCAACAACTACTTAGTCTGGCAAAGACAACAGTGCCCCTTCCTATGAACCCTAAGTCTGGTTTATATAAAGACTGGTGTTTTCTTTCATAAGGCTGCCATCTCCAGAAAGTAGTTTCTTCTTGCTGGGATTAGGCAGATAGCAAGAATAACATGCTGCAGTATATGCTGTCAGCCAATTAAAGTGGCTCATGATCTGATACCAATAATAGAGATTCTACAGAACATTACTCAGATTCCCAGACAACAAATCTTTGAAGTAATGTCCGGGGCAGTGTTCAAGTCCACTAGTATCTCTCAACATTTACAAAGTTACATATTTATACAGCTAGCTTTATCTGGAAGAGCAGGCTCTTTAGATTGTTTTAGAGAATCGAAAGTTGAGATATCTCTTATGGCTCCTCTCTAAAGAGCAGATGATACCACAGTACTGAAAACAAAAAAGCAAATCACCAAAAAAATGACTACAAAACAGAGCATGAATTGCCACTTGTCATTTTTAGAGCCAATAAAAATTCTTCATCGTGAAGATTTTTTATGAGTCTGCAGATCTGAGATCTTACAATCAGGGATTTCACCATGACCTATCTCTTTTTTTAAGCTACTGCGTACAGTTGCAATGGTTTTAAATAACTCTTCAGTCTATATTTATTCACTGTTTTCTGCCTTTTTCCTACTTAGCCTTGTTTTATAGTAACACTTTTTTTAATATAAACATCACATTCCTGCTTATTATAAGAATGAATGCATCAAATTTCCTATTGTTTCTAGAACTGTTGAAAATGAGCTAGAAAACCAATCAATCAAATCAAATCAAATCAATCACTAGTCACCTGAAGAGAAACCTGTCACTGCTAATTTTGGTGGCGGGTTATTTTTTCAGCACTAGTCTCTGAGCACTGATACAGACTTTGAAAAACCATGAATAAAATGCAGTTGGATATGTGTAGGATAACCACTACTATATGGTGACACAGAGTCTATTTGCCCAGCTACAGGGTTTTAGTGTTGTTAAGAAGCCTACTGAGGAACATACAGGTGGCATAAAAGGTCTCAAGTAGACAATATACAGAGTACACAACAAAACAGTTATTTTCTTCCCCTGCCATAAGGCCTCATCATCATTACACAACAACTCACTACACTGTTGCCTCTGCTTGTAGGATGCCAGATAACTACCTCTGCCAAGCATGGCTCATCTAACTGCTGGTTATCTGCATGTCCTGATGCTAAAAACTGGACTCACCTACAGCACGTTGCTTACAAGCTGGTCAACGAACATGCACAAGAAAAGGAGTCTGGCATTTCTCTAATCAGCCTTTCGATACAGGCTAGCACAAAGAGCCTCCAGCACATTTCTGCAATGCTCTCCAGACATGCTTGTCCTCAAGAGATGACAAGCTTTGCAAGGTGCACCATGGGTTTTGCTTGTCCAGCTAAAGCATTACCAAATACATTAAAAAGATTTTATCAATTTAATTAGAGGCTTGATTCTGCATAATGATCCTTCTAGTTCCCAAATTTACAGGTTTTAGATAAACAGGTGATGAACTTGATGAATACAATATTACCGTACAGGATAATAAACACCACAAAATTTGGTCTTAGTTGACCTTCTTCAGGTCACAGCGTTTAAAAACAACCTCTTAGGAAGGAAAGAGTCAAGAACTTTTGGTGAAGGGAATGCTAACTAAATTTCAATAAAAAGGATTTCATGACTTGTATGACTGTATATCCACACAACCTAAATCTCACATGCTGTAGAAGTTTGTGTTAGATTTCTGTTCTTTAGCATAGATATATTGAAAAGTACTTCAGATAATCTGTTTAAATGTTTTGCAGTATATTAAGAACTTAATCCAAATACTACCAATGTCAGTTAAAAAGCAATCTACCACAGATATACTTTCTGTAGTTTGAATTATTGTACTAGCATTTCTTAATTTCCTTTGCAGAAACCTTAGATGAACCCAAAAGATCAAAAGAACCAAAGCTTTTAAGAAGCACCTTGGAAGAACAGTTTCAGTGGTGAAGAGTACCGAGTACTTATTTTCTTTTGAAAAATCTTATTAGTCACTTCATTCCTGTGTAGAAATACAAACTCCTGCTAAGTTTAATGTCACAAAAATGCTAACTGCTCATGGGGGAGATATTAGATCAATGCTAAAAGCCAGCTGGGAGAGACTGGAAGAAGCATTGCACAAGATGTGCAAGCATTTTGTGGAATATTTAGCTGGCACTTTTCTGGGGTGTTTGTGAGCATTTTCTGATATTTCTGAAGGCACACTGGGAAAATGTTATGGGAAAATAACAGACAAGTAGTAGGGCCATATGAAAAAAATCAACAACAAATAATATTGCGAGAAGCTAAACTAGTCCCTAGATAAATCAATGCTAAAGCAGTATTATACTGTAAGACTATTTCTTGCTAGGATAGTACAAGACTAAGTCTTATGTTATTTCTATAATCAGTCCCCTTCATTTCTGCACATCAAGTGGCTTAGCTTCCAGTAGCAGATGAAAGAAACATCAAGGTGTTCATGTATCTCAAGAATCTGCCAGTGTCCCACCTTCCTCCCTCTTAGATTCTCACTGACTTAATTCAGCTTCTGTGAAGTTTCAAGAATGCACTCACTGTTTTTATGAAAATGCCTGGCATTCTGCAGCACTTAAGTTACTGTATTCACCACAGTGGTAGTTCCCTCTTCAGATCCTGCCAGCTAGGTGTCTTCTTGCCAGTCACTTTAAGTGGGATGTTACACCCCTCCCCAAGAGGTGCCACCCAGGCTGGGACACTTCCCAAGTGAGGCAGAGAAGCAGCTTTCTCAGGATAGCACCATGCTCTCCGCATGGTGCTATCCTGCTCTCCGTCTTATTCCTTGTAAAGTTTTCTCTACAGGTTGACCACTTTACAGGCATAAGGACCAAATCTTGCAGCCTCCTCTGCCCTGTGTCTTCCCGGTCACTTTGATTTTGCTCTCCTGCACAGCAGCCTCTGTGTGTGGGCAGACATTCTTTGTCACTGTGACTAAAGTAGCTCTAGAGACCTAGAAGTTCTGCAAAATGCCACCAACAGCGTGCCGACAGTGTGAGCATCCCCATTACCATTCAAGGTCCCAGAAGGGTGTATATTCCAGTAAGACACCAGGCCCTTGAGCAATATAAAAGGCCTGCCAAGGACAGCCAAGTAAAACCAGATGCCGTGGGTTGGAAAGATACAGAACGCACTGGTAGATGGAGAGAGCTGAGAGCTGAGAAAATAAAAGAAGGGCAAGGCAATGAGTGGAGAAATGAAAGAGCCAAAAGGGCAGTGAGAAGAAAACTGAAGCATGAAAAATAAACATACAAAAGGCAGGCTGAACAGGAAAGCAAAGAACAGCGGGACAAAAGGCAGAAAGGGCATCCTTATACATTCAGGTCTGAACTTTTGCTAATGGCTAGCTGTTGCCTGCATCAGAGGCCAGTTTAGGAGTTTGGTTCTGTGAAACAAGAATGAACAATTTCAGAATCTCAGAGCAAATTTATGCATTATCAAGTGTTTGGGAGAACAGGGAAGCATGACTCATTGTCCGTGACCATACAAGAAAGAAACCCAGGACCATACCATTAGTACCTACATTTTTCCCCTTTACTTTTGTGTTTGGCGTAAGTGTTCTCATCCAATTTCAATTTGTCTTTCTTCAATAAATATGTGATAATTAGATATGCATTCACAATAGGGGTAAACACTGTACTTTTATATGATGACTGAGGCTAATCAGACAGGAATGGCAAATGTACAACCTAAACTTCGTTTAAGTGAGAAAGCTTTGCATGCATCCTGAAACAGCTCCTAGCACCAGTTCATTTCACTAACCTTTGCCTTTGGAGTAGCTATACTCAGTTAAATCATTTAACTCTTTCACCAAGGTTATTCAATCTGGCTGTTTCCATTACTTTACATCTTGTTATTCAATGACTTAGTCACTAGAACACACTTCATCAGACTTCAGTAATTCATAAAACAACTGTTTACATCATCCCATATTTTTTTTCTTTGTTATCTCAATTTTATTTGCAAAAGTGAAGTTGAATCTTCAACATCACTGAATTTCTCTTTACTGAATATCTCTTTATATTAGGAAAAAAACCCCAGCATTCCCACAGTGGCCGATGAAAACATATTGGATGACATAAAATTACTGAACAGTAACACCCCATCTTCAGGCAACATTTGCCCTGAGACCCAGTTAAATTAGTCTTTAGAGCTGGGAGAGCTTCTGGAGCTGGGGTTACTGGGGGCTGTAAGAGCTCACACCACAAGCTCTGCATACAGACAGAAATATGCAGTGTGGAGCAACTTAATGTACATGTCCTGGGAAGACAGGACCAGTCTGCTCTGCTCACATAGCTGAGCAGAAGGGTTTGAAGGGAGGTTCAATGTCCCTTAGCTGCCACACAGACAGGGTGGGAAAAGCACCTCTCATTACTAGCCAAGCTATTTAAGAGGAGGAAATCTGCAGCAGATTTCTGAATATGCAGGATGTTTGGCAAAATCATAGCTTGGAAACTGTAAGGTTTCATCCCTACATCACATAAGGGAAGTTTCTCGTACCACATAGCATAAGGTTCTCTGACAATAAGTTATTTTAACAAGAGTATGGAAAAATCTCATAGTAGTCTTTATAAATGCTCTCTAATGGAAAATCAATTAGAAGAACATGAAGGGTAGGTGTGGGAGCAATCTCATAATGTCCTCATTGTTACAGAGCAATGCACAAACATACATTGTAAGCCATTATATTGAAAACAATAATCGTCCTAATATAGCCTGCAGCAGCAAACAGCTACAGAAGGGGATTTGTTACCAATCACGTAACACTCCGCATTAGTTACTGGTTAGCCCTTCTCCTGATATTTAGCAGGATTCTCAGCTTGCAGTTTGGGAAACAGCCTGAATCACAACTAAACTGCCCAGTTTTTAGCTTCCCATTTTTGCTATTCTCCCAGTGGAGAATATGAGCTTCCACAAGGCAGGGGCAAAGAGAAGGAATACCTGTGGAAATTTTCAAAATTTTATTCCCATTGTAACATCAGTGAAGGTTTCCAGAGTAGTAGAAAACAGGGGGGCTTCTGATTAATTCTGGAGATAACCACGTAAAGACGTTTTTTGGAAAATAGGGATACAAGATTAAGCCCTGCTCTGGCACACAGCCTGACCCAAAGCCACACAATGGCCTGGGAGACTGGCACTTTTGCACCCTTATTTCTGGCACATGGCTGGGTAGTCTACCAATAACTGGTAGGTATTTATCCTTCTTCAGGCATGCTTCTCCTCCTTACATATATGCTAGATTTGCAAACAAATTGCGTAGGTCATGAACTAGTAAAGATAGGAAAAGCAAGTGAGAAAGAGTAACCTTAAGTAATGGAATTTATGACCTCGGGGTGTCCCTGAAACTGTTTAAGCCAGACACAAATACAAATCTCCTAGGACACAAACAACTCACAGCTTCCACACCGGGCAGCTTTGTTCTCCATGGGAATCTCTTCACCTCTAGGAACGTGTCACCCGCTTCCTGCAGACCTGCCATTTGCTTCCTTCTGCCTTCCGCAGGGTGATATTCACAGCTCACACACGTATGCCTGGGGAGGGAAAATTAGCCAAATGCTGACTGTACAGCACAGCCCTCATCTCAAACTTCACTTATTGCTGTATCCACTCCAGTCCTCTCCAACCCCAACCAACCTCTCTTGAGATCCGACATTTCAACCTTCTCACTAAGTCTTCCTAAAAATCTAAGAAAACAAGAAACTTTGTCCTTTAACAATCTTGGTGACTTGAATTTTTCCCATAAATTTATTAATTTTATTAAAATTATTCAGATCAGTTTTTATTTTAATGTCTTTGGAAACTGGCCTTGTTTTAACTAAAATACATTATTAGTTGTACCATTATCATTACTTTATTTTATAAGTAATACGTCATGGCTACATATTCTCTACATTTCATGTAGTATTCTGGTCATAAGAACTTTGTTTTCCAAAATGAGTTGCTTCAGAAACCAACAAACAAAAAAATTCAATACAATTGAGTATTCAATACAACTGATGCACATCAATGCACCTGAAAATTGTAAAAATGGTAGGCGACACTTACTCATAACGGTCTTCACACTTTTTATAGTGAGAATGAATTCAATGTTTCAAGGAACTTTCACAAAATTCTCCTTTCAGTTTGCAAATCAGATCAACTACTTACACTAAAAATTGTTTTGCCAACAGTCTACATTCTGCCAGCGACAAATGAACCAGACACGGGCAGAACTAAGACTGAACATTTGTGGTGCGGGGGCTCAGGGATCTCCCTTCCTGCTCAGCCCTGCCTCCTACAGCATATTAGAGACCCCAAAGGCCTCTGCTCAGCTAAAGAGGAGTCTTCCCATCTTCCCACCAAAAAGCCTTTTTTAATCCTTCATCAAAGAACAAAAAGAACAAAAGAACAAAAAGAAGAACATTCTGTGTCTTGCAAAACATGGCTTGTTTAGTATCTACACGTGCCTTTTTTCTTTGTCCACACTGACCAACCAGGCTGCAGAATACCAACAAAGGCCCCTTCTCTCGCACCGCTTTAAGCTGAGAATAACTGTTGAATCAGATTGATGAGAAACACCATCACTTGAGCTCATTTAAGCTTCTTACGTATGATTTCACAAACCACTGACAAAATTTCAAAGATCCTTGATTACTGATAATAATCAATAAAGTAATACAGCTAGTCATCCACTTGCATGGAAAATGGAAAAAAGATAAAGAGCAACTTGTGTTCACCGCCTCTCTAGGAGTTGCTCCTTCACATCTGTACAGACATCAGCTACAAATTTTGTCACAGAAATTTACACAATCCTTGTGCAACCGTATAAGTAACCCTGTTCTCTGAAATGCTGAATGACCTCCACCATTACTGAGTTAATTGCACAAACGCCTACAGAAAACATCTCCTAAGAGCTCTTAATTGGGGATTTTATGTTCTGCCCATTGCCACTGAGTTTGTAACAGTTTGGATTTAAATGTTACCATTAGTTAAAACACATAAGATGTGTGAAAGGGAATTATCCATAAATTATATCAGTTTTCTCTCTCTAAATTGTCTAAATAGGGGAGAAAAAAACCTAATTATATTGTACAGAATGTGGTGTCTCTATCATAATTGATACCTGCCACAGGTTTCTGTGTTGCTATGGGAATTTAGACATACTACATTTGTGGCCAAAGTGTGGGACAAGACACAAGGTGTTTCCTGGGACGCAGCCTACACAGAAACTCAGAATTTTTGTGTAGTTTCAGGCAAGCAATCAAGTCTCATCACATACTCAGATCACACACATAGAAAGCAAGTGCTCACCAAAGCTCACTCCAACATGAAGTGAAGAATGGCTCAGGAAAGGCAGGATTCAATTTCTAGCACTCAGCTAAAGACTTACTGAATTACAATGGGCACTTATATTATCCTGGATTTCATTAAAACAAGCCTTAAAACAGGGCTAATTCTCCCTTACCACAGAGAAGAGTTTTCATAATAAAATGTGTAAATCATTTCAAGTCTCTCAGATATTGTGCTGAATTAATATAATTACTTGAACAGAGAGCACTGAACATGGTTGATTGAACACATTTCTTTTAAAAACGGCATTATTTTGTATTATCTCTATTCATATTAATATACGAAGATGCACGTACAGTCAAAATTCTTCTGGGCATTGCCTTGGAATTATTCATTAAAAATAAATGTTGACTTTAGCTATATGCAGAGATCAGGAGGAAGCAGCAAGTTACAAACTTGGCTCAAACTATGCCAGTCTTTCAAGTACATGTCTGAAAACACCTAGACTCCCAAGGCGGTGGAACGGCTGCTAATCAATTAGACAAAACTATGTATGGAACGTCAAGAAAGGATGTCCAGGTTACTGCTAAGTGTTATCTTTTTCTTCTTACTTTCTACTTACTTACATCCCTGAATAAATGCAAGGCATTTATTCAGATTTTTGAAGAGGCTTATTTTGTTGTTAATGTACAATTACCTTCTACTACTCATTTTACCATTCTCTCACCCTTTGACTTATATCCATACACCCTGATATCCACCTACCAAACCAGAGTTTAACCCGTTGCAAAATACTTTACACAAATAGCATACAAACCATTATTTTTGTGAACCATCTATACTCTGATACTACACCACATGTCTAAAGGACTCGATATTTTATTTGGTCCAGTCTCAACAGTTCTTTTGCAGATCTTCTGTTAATGCAAACTTGTGTTCTACCATCAATAAAAACTGAAGATTGTAGCAAATTTTTTTCCAATAAAATGACAGTAACTGCACAGTTTACATGTTAGAAAAGTATGTGATGAAAGAAAATTCACAAAATCTCATTATAACATATAGAATCTTTCAAATTCATAACTTTGTATAGTGCTCCACTGCTTGGCAATGAACAGAATGTCAAAAGATCTTGACATTTAGATACTTTTAAAATATACTTCCTATTATTTAAATATATTTTGTATACCTCATAGATTTTAAATACACTAAGCATATTTTAAATATGTTCTGAATCACCATGCATTTCATTTTCTAGGAGACTCCAGCTCATGAACCAAGACTATAAATACAAGCTTGTTCCCCTGGACATATCCTATCAACCTCAGGGGTTTTGCAGAGTCAACTAAAATAAAAGTATGACCTTGATGTCTGTTGTGGAGCAGAATTTCATTCTGTTTACTGCCTAGTGGTTCCTCCCTTTTTAAAGGCAAAACAACATAAATAAAATCAGATTGCTTGCGAAGATCTCATAATCAAGTGCAAAACCACACTAAGACTTATGAACAAAAGGCAAATGGAGCTGAAGGAGCATCACCATCAAAGTGTACCTAGTTTCTCTGAGACCAGTAACTTCCCAGCAGCACAGAAAGCCAGACTGAATGAAGGCTGCTGTACAACTCGAGCCTTGCGGTGCTTTCAGAGTTGGTCTGTTGCCAGCACTGCAGCCAGAAGCACAAAATAACATGCTCTCACCCTTCTTAAGATGGGATAGCAAAGTAAAATGATAGAGTCCTAATGGTTCCGTAAGTGATTCAACCCAGTATGTTAGCTCTGATGATGAGAGAACTGACTAAATACAAATGACCTTTCTTAGCTGTGGCAATGTAATTTCAGTCCTGCTGGCAATACTGTAGAAGCCAAACCTCCTTTCAGTTTCAAACCTCAGCCTTTGAAAATAACATTAAAGGCTCATGTTGAGCGGCTGCCTTGGGTTTTTTTCTGTTTTTTTTAAGGGAAAACTGAAATGTTTCTCCAGTTGGGAAAGTTCCATTTGTGCCTTGTATTGCGGATAACGGCAGCAAGGAGAGGGGAACTTCACTTTCTTGTCAGCACTTCAAACTGTCGTCTAAATGAAAGACTGCTGCAGCCTTCAAATGTTCACATTAAATTTAATTTATAAGTGAAGTATCTATTCCTACCCAAACGTCATGTTAAAGCGTATCACAGAATTCAGCACAGTGTCTGCCTAACTATGACTCTAAATGAAAATATTATTCAAGTTCTTGCCCATATTTTCCATCCAAATATTTGTGCAGTTTCAAATAGCTTAAGGAACCCAGTACTGTCATCATTCCCCTTGAAATCAATAAAAGCTCTGCGTAAGGCTTCAGTACAAAAGGCCTCAAGCATTCTGCATGGACATCTTTGAAACACTAAACCTAACCTATAGTTATAGCTGAAAGCAGCAATGTATTATTATTTCTATTTACTTGAATGCACAATGCACTGTACAAACGCACGTAAAGAAACCTAAGACTGTGGTCACACAGGGCACTAACCTACAGCTGTTATCTCAAAACAGGCTATTCTGAAATAATTGTATTGATGGACTTCCCTGTGGTGCCACAGGGATATTGCTGCCGCTGAAATGAACAGAAGAGTTCAAGTCACTCACCGGAACTATGTGCATCCTCACATTTAATCTAACAGGGAGAAGTTTTATTTCAGCTAAAATGCTAATGGAGAATAATAGCTGGCTTGACTAGCAATGGATACTCAAATAGTGTGACAAACTGCAGGATAACTGTGTCCTACTAGAGAAGCGCTCAGCACTAGAGATGCTGCATGGAGAAGCAGCAGAGCCCTGTGCTGTGGGTCCGTGCAGCGGGAGGGACAAGAGGAGATGCACATTGCAGCAAGTGAAATGGAAACAGAGACTGGGGAAAAAAAGGTAATATTGAGGAGTCAGATGAGGAAGAGGAGGAAAAGGCAGTGAAACACAACAAGAAAGTATGAGAAGCACTACTATTGATCAAGTATCAGAGAGCAATCAGAAAGTCAGCAACATACATGTATTGAACTCCATCATCATGGCCCTAGACTATGCACGATACCACATGACAGAAAACCTACATGCAGAATGCTGTATCTCATCAGAATTAAAAAAAATCATGCTAAATCTGCAAAAATTCCTTGATTATGTTCATAACTACAGATGCGATACACACGTTCTTCAGTGGGATGATATAGCTAAAAGCGAAGTCTGTAGAACTTCATAATTAGACTGAAATGAGCACTACAGATAGAATTCACATTTGAAAAATAGAAACTCTTAATATTACAGACTGCTAGTTTGTAACTGAGTTGAGAACTTAATTGTGTAATTAACACAATTACATTCCAGTTTGGAACCTCCGACGGTCAGTTACAGACAAATAACCTTCCCAGATGTTCAGAAAATCACTTTACCACGAAATAACAGGCAGACACTAAAGGTCATTTGCAACTGAGGTTTCTAGCTGGGTTTCTATTTTGCCATAAAGCAAGAGACACTGGAAGAACAATTGAACTGGTATGTGGCTTTGTGGCATGTCAGAATTGTGCTTCATCATCCACAGCGAACAAAGCAGTTCCCTTTTATAGGTTTTTCAGTACTTGAATATCTGCCTTGTAAGAGAAATTGTTTTTTCCTAATGTTATGTCTGGTACTTCAGGTGTGGTCTCGCTTTTTATAGCATATTTTTATAGCTTATTCTGAAATGCTTTTAAATCTTCTCAAGGCAGAAAAAAAAAGGCATCAAAAGTTCTACCCTTTTTGGTGATCTCTCTCACTTACATCTAAGTGGCATTAACAGGACATTAATGGGCCACACAGACATAGAAAACATATTCCTTCTTGCATGAAGACACGAGCGGTGTTGGCAGAGTGCTCTGTGTGTCTGCACCTCTTGGGGCGGTGGAGGATGTCTCTTCAGAACAAGTTTTCCACACTCTGGGCAGCTCTGTTGACCAGCAGCAGATGAGGAGCAGGTTATGGAATAGCCCTGCGTATGCTCAAACCTCGTGCTCCAGTGGGTGCCAAGGCGGCCCCTCTGCTGCCAGCTTTGAGGTTTCGCACGGTCAGAGTTTACTTAACCCCTTCCTTCCCCGCCGGGTCTTGCGGGGGTCCCTGCTCTCCCCCTGCCCTTTCCCAGCCCTTTCCCCGGGGGCTCCCACCTCCCCTCAGCCTCTTCCCGCCCTCCCCTCTCTTCCCTCGGGTTTCTCTTTCCCCCCGCTGCCGCCCCTCACAGCTCCCCTCGACCCCGCCATGGCCGAGCCCCCCGTGCGGCAGATGCTCCGGTGCTCGCACCGCCCCCTCCCCAGCTCCCTCCCAAATCCCGCCCTTTTCCTCACAGGATCCTCCCTCTCGTCCCTCTGGGGGAACCTCTGTGGCCCCTTTCCGCGGCTCCGCGTTACCTTCCGCCGCGTGGGGGTGCGCGGGCGGGGGGGGCCGAGACCCGTCCCGCTCCCCGCTGCCCTCCGCGCCCCGCGGAACAAGGACCCCCCGTGGGCGAGACCGGCGGCAGGAGCGGGGCCCGGGCAGCCCCCGCGGGCGGCCCCGGGGCGGGGCTCTGCGCTCTGCCCGGCGCGGGGGCGGGGAGCCCGCGGCCGAAGCTCCGCACGCAGCGCCAGCTCCGCTCCGCTGCGCTGCGCGGGGCTGCCCATGAGCAGCGCGGGGCGCGCGGCCGCCGCCGCCGCCCTCCGCCACTGGCGCTTCTGCACGAAACTTTTCCTCGGGAGGCGGCGGTAGACGGCGAGCGCTCACTACCCTTCTTGCTTTGACTTCCCCCGTGCGGCCCCCCATTTGGGTTATTTTGGTCGCGCTTTTCTTTCTTTCTTTTTTTTTTTCCCCTCTCTTTTGGCGAACCGAGAGAAGAATGGGATTCGAACTGGATCGCTTCAGCGGGGACGTGGACCCCGACTTCAAGTGCAATCTGTGCAACAAAGTGCTGGAGGATCCGCTCACCACCCCCTGCGGCCATGTGTTCTGCGCGGGCTGCGTGCTGCCCTGGGTGGTGCAGCAGGGCAGCTGCCCCGTGAAGTGCCAGCGCATCTCCACCAAGGAGCTCAACCACGTCCTGCCGCTCAAGAGCCTCATCCTCAAGCTGGACATCAAGTGCGACAACCACGCGCGGGGCTGCGACGCCGTGGTGCCGCTGCAGCAGCTGGGCGAGCACGCCGAGACGTGCGACTTCTCGCCGGCCAAGTGCCGCAACCGCGGCTGCCGCCAGGTGCTCAACCTGCGCGACGTGGAGACGCACATGCGGGAGCGCTGCGAGGCGCGCCCGGCCGGCCTGTGCGAGCAGGGCTGCGGCTTGGTGCTCACGCACGGCGAGCGCCGCGCGGGCGCCCACGGCTGCGTGCGCGCGCTGCGCGCCCACGGCGCCGCGCTGCAGGCGCGCGCGGCCGCGCTCGAGAAGGCGCTCAAGAAGGAGGCGCTGCGCGCCGGCAAGCGTGAGCAATCGCTGCTCTCGCGGCTCGCGGCCGCGCAGCTCGAGCTGCAGGTGACGGCGCTGCGCTACCAGAAGCGCTTCACGCAGTACAGCGCCCGCCTCGACGCGCTGGCCCGCGCCGCCTCCCCCGCCAAGGTAAGGGCGGCCGCGCGGCGGGCTGCGTCCTGCGGCAGCAGAGCCGCGTGCCCTGCTCCTGCCCTCCCTCTGTGCCTCTTTCCTAGAGCTCTGGGCCACCCAGCGGGGCTCTCCGCGCTGCGGATGGTGCTGAGGCACCTCGAGGGCGACCCGCAGGACGGTGCCATGCCCGGCGCTCTGCGGAGCCTCTCGGCTGCCCTCGGGACGAGCCGCAGCTTGGACACCTCGCCGTGCGTTCCGTTAGCTCGGCCATCTTTTCTGTAACGTCGAGGTCCAAATATAAGACATCTGCTGTGCGCTTGCATTTTTTTTTTCCAGAGCCAACTGCACTGGGTACTTTAAAAGTTCAACTGAGCAGGAGCAAATTTAACTCGATTTCAGCCAGTCAGAAATAGGCTCTTTATAAAATGATCAGAATCAAAAGCCAGAGCAACAATCTCCAGATTTTAACTGGAATGAGGTTCCCCAGGGAGGGAATCCCTAGAAGCCAATTATCTTTTAAATGAAGACATTCAGAGTCTTCCCTGTGACCTGGAATGTGCTACCACATCTACACACAGTGGTACTACACTACACAAAACTGTCAAAACACTGTTATCGGTACCTTCGGTAATACCAAAGCTCAGAAACCGTGTAAAGGAAACAAAAATTATGTTAAAATCTCTCTCTTTTTTTTTTTTTTTTTTAAGAATTTCAGGGCAAAATATCCCACTGTTTTGCCGACTCAAAATAGGAACAGTATTTTAAAACTAAATGTACTGCTTTAACTTTTGGCAATACTGTCTGATAGTGATGCAAGTTTAAAAACTCAGTAAAATTTAAACCAGAAACTTCACCTTCGTGTCCAGATTCAGGTCAGCTCCTCTCCCCGCAGCTCCCACAGCAGAGCTCATGGCTGCCCAGCTGACTCGGCCAGAGCTGCCTCTGTTCTTCTCTCATGCAGCCCTTGATAGCAAAGCCCTCCACACTGCCTTGGATCTGCACTCATCTCACTGGGTCTCTGCCTCCTTCTCTGATCCGATCCGAACAGCACACCCTTGCTCTCATCTTGCTCCACTACCTTTCTTTTTGGCTCATTTGATAATGTTGTTTTTGCCGTGCTTAGCTCTGTGGAGTCTTGTGAACTGCTGTTCACCTGAAAGGTGCTACTACAGATAGTTGTAAATATTCTCAGTACACAGTTCACAGCAATATCTTTTATCGCATTTATGGATACAGCTGGCCCAGATGACTGTGTTCATTTTCAGCCTTGTTACAAAAGGCTGTTATACACTTGGCCGAAGCAGTGCCTAATCTGAAGAAAGCTGAGAGGTGTCGTGTCACCACAGACTTGTGGTCTAGTGGTCAATCAATGACGTGTCTTTCACAGCATTTTGGGCAGCTTTCCAATGCTAACAGCTTGAGGCTTCCCAGCTCCCAAAGAAGCACAATCAGAAAACTTGCATCTTTGTGCACCAGAGAGCTTTTTTAAAAGGCTCTTGGTAATCACCTAGTGCAGGGGATGCTTTACCAATTTGGGAGTGTGGCTTGCAGCCAAGTTTTACTCAGGGGCTATTTTCTCAGAGATGCTAGAGACTGTGCAGCACAGGACGCAGATTGCAAGCACTCAGCAGGGCATGCATACTTGTCTGAAGATTAGGTTCCTGAACACCTGGATTACATGCATGATAATATAAAACAATTGATTTTTCTGTCTGATTTCAGTTTCAGAACTAACTCATTCAAAGCACACTATGTCGTCACTGTCATTATTATAAACATTATTCATACTTCAAATATTTTGTTAGAAGCTGTAACTGTTTAGTCTATGTTAAAGCACAAATAGGCCTAGCACTAATGAACTGTTTATTAAGTGTTCATTAAGTTCATAGGTTAAATGATGATTTCAAGACTTACTGTACGTGCTCTGCGTGCTCTGTAGGCTAACAGGAAAGGTCTTTGCCCGATGGCTGCTTGTCATTACAGATGGAGGACCAATCTAGAATAAATAAGATGACATATCCTGTAGTTACAACAGAAGAAATGTCCACTCACAGTTCTGTTGCAGAGCTTCATTAAAGGGGATATAAATATGACAGTGACAGACATTAGGCCACTAGCATCACGAAAGCTGTTCACAGAATGGGAGATGTGGTCTGTTGGCTAGGGCACTGATTGAGCAACATTGGAGACCCAGGGCTGGCTTTACCTTAGTATAGGCTTGCTTTGTCCCCCTGCATCAATGATACAGCTTTTCTCTGGTTTGACTCCCCATTTTGGAAGTAAGTTTTATAGTGCTGCCATAACTATGTTGAAGACATACACAAGTACAAAGTATATATTTTATACACAAATACAGTCACATGTAAATATCTCCCAATTTTCTAAGTCTCTTCAACAGATAGATATGCACGAAATGATTTCAGCTGTGTATTCCATGCATATTCTTCTCCATTCTCTTGGTCACTGAGGGATTATTTTCATTTCACTATGTACTTCGTGTTTTCCCAAGGATAAGTTAGAAAGGGAATTCAGAGAATGCCTAGTAATTACTTGGTGGGAGAGGTGAGGCTTACTGTGGTAAGACTGAGGAGGGAGTGATAGTGAAGGCACTGTGTCGCATTCAAAGTTAGTGTTTTCCTTGATTGGACATGTCAATCCTAAAACATCAAAGTTGGAAACCTCATATTATTCAAACAATGCTTAATCCTTGCAGAAACATACCCCTGTTTACACCTACTGATAAGCTGCCCTGGTCATCCGTTTTTTTAGGCAGCCATCAAAGTCCTTTGGGAAGAAATGAGCAAGGGGGAATGAAAATCACTTTACAAGCCCAGCCCTTGGCACTAGAGAGAGCAGAACAGGCTGGGCTGCCGAGGAAGGCAGTTGGACAGCCAGGCCTGGTAACACCAGCTTGGAGGATGACATTTTAGACAGTACAAATGTCAGGCTTGAAAAGGAGCTAAGATGCCAGAACACAACCTTGACAATTTTAACGTCTTGTGGCCTTTTCTCATACTGGCTACCAAAGGCAGTGATAGATTTTCAGTAAATAGCAGAAAGATGGGGAAACCAGTTGCTGATCTGGTATTAAGGGTCCTAGATTTAGTACTTCTATGGGGATGATAACAGCCGAATTTTCATTTTTTAAAAGCCTAATGAAGTTCTTTAAAATAAAGTTATATTTCTTTCTCTGATTGTATCTCAAACAAGATGAGTTGGGCTCATCTTGGCAATTTTCTGGTCAATAAATAAGGAGCTTCCTGTAACTAAGACAGATCTTCTTAGTATTACCAAATACATTGGAGTCTTCCAACGTTTAAAGCAAAAACAGTCTATTCGTCCCACATTACTCAGCTGGGAAGCACAGTATTTTCAGGAATTACATGTAAATGTTTCATTCAGCTGTGGGAATTCAGCATGCCAGTAACTATCAGGTTTGCTGCAGAACCAGATGACAGGGCAGGCCTGGATGGGGGCCACTGTATTTCCAAGGTTACCTCACTGTTTAATGATTGTTTCACTGGAACGTTAGACATGTCAGAGGAGAGAAGAAAGGCAGAGCTCTGCAAGAATCATTTTTCCTGGTAGCTTACGTAAGAAGCTAAGATGAATGTTTAAGAAATTGCTAAGATGGAGATGTGAATCGGCGGGAGTAATGAAGTATTAAAGCTGCCTATGGTGGTAATTCCACATTTGCAAGAATGTGGCACACACTGCAGTGCTGCTTGGAGTTGTGCTCTGAACCATTGCTCCGATGCCACAAACAAGCTGGACAAAATACCCGTATCTGTCAGAACTGATTGAGAGTTTCTTTAAAACATTCATAGCTGTTTTTCAGGAATACTTAAAAAAAACACTGCATGAGTTTTTTCCACAACTTTTGAATCTTGCAAACCTACCTATTTTAAAACTGATTCTGCTAGGTATAAAACACATGAACTTTTATCCACTAAGCAGGTTTTAATGAGAACATTTATCCTTCATTACCAGAAGTGTCTTGAGAGCAATGTAGTAATTGATTCTTGATTGTTCAATTGATTTGCCTTCTTAAAAAGGTAAAACGGGGGACATCATTAACAGTGACAGTAGCACGTGTTAGTCTTTCAAATACTGAATTATTAGTTTGTGAAAGTGGCCTCACAGGGCTGGAAATCTGCTCCTTGAAATACTGAGATGTGGGTTTGAAGGCCTGCAGGGAAATAGCTTTTGCTTAGTTTTCCAGGCCTCTTCTGGACACCTGGTGCCTCCTCATGCTGAGCACAGGCAAGTTCAAATGAAATCAGTGGGAGCTGGCTCATGCTTTTCTGTATCAGGTCCAAGCGTACTAATTATGGGACCTGCAGGAAAGATAATGATCACAAACTGACAAGAAAATTATGAACCCAATTTTCAGGTGGAGGATGCTGGTGGAGCATGTGGTCTGTGGAGTTCTGCCAGTTTATGCTGGCAGGGAATTTGGCAGTGCTATCACGCCTGAAGCTGTAAGAGTAATTAAGTAAGATAGGATTATTTTGACATTTTTACGAGTTTAATAGACAATAATATTTGATTGACAACTTCAAATTGACAAGTTAGAAGAAAATGGGACAAACCAAACATCTGTATTGAATTACAGTGTAACTGTTGTAATTTTTGTCATTAATTGGTTATGAAAACCAGTCTTGTAAGATAACTTCCTCTAACTTTTTTTTGTGTTCATAACTCTTTCACCCTTTGGATAAAACAACAACAACAAAAAGATCTTGGAGATAGCCATGTTCATATATATCTGCAGATGTACAGCGGAAACTTGTGGCAATTCTATTATTCTTATTTTTAAACAGATTTGTTACTCAAATGCTTTCTTGTAATTCTTGGTAAGAATATTCTTACCAGTTGTTGTGGTATTAGTAACAGCCACTCCATTGAGATTGCAATTAGTATATTTTGAGGATATGCTTCTATAATTTATATGGACACAAAGTTAAGTACCATCATAGTGGCACAAAGGCCATTTCTGTGGATGTCACAAAGGCTTAGACTTAGGAGCAAGCTTGGATAAGGCTTGAAGGACACTAGCTCTTGTTGCCAGTATCCCTCGAGTATCACCGGACATCTTTCTCATCTTTCTCTGTTGTACATTTTATATCTAATCAGAGAGTTTTTGGTAGTGTTAGGATTCTGAAGAACAAAATGGTTTATAATTGCTTTATAGCAGGCACTCTGACTAGCAATTATCATCTCCCATCTTCTGTAAAATACATAGCAATTTTGTTCAATAGTGGTTTCTAAAACCCACAAGACAATTGTTGTTTTAGTAACACTTCATGTTCGATAGTGCTTAAAACAATATAATGTAGCTTGCAATACGAATGCAATATGAAATAAGAATGAGAATCAGTCACTCTTGAGCATTGAAAGAGTCAAGGATTTGACTATTGGAAAGACGGAGTATTTTACATAACACATCACATATGACTAGGTCAAGTAGTTGCAGAAACCATAGTACATATAAATATATCTTCTGTTGCTCTTAAGTATGTCACTGTGGGCCTCAGTAAGAATATGCATAAATCTTAAAGGCTGGATTTTTCAGAGAGGCTGGAGAACAATAGGGCAGCTGGGATGTGACAAACTCGAGCTGCTGAGTCCTGAGTGTTTGTGAAAACTTGTTCTGAACTTTTTTCTCTAAGCTTCATGAAAAAACACCAACAAACAAACTCATCAAACCTGACAGAAGTACTATCTATCCTCACTTTTCACTTAGCAATACTCAGTTTTGAATACTTTTATCTGTTCTTTATAGGGTGAAGAAACTAAAGCACTGACTCTTGTCCTTCATCGTGACTCCGGCTCTCTTGGATTTAATATTATTGGTGGCCGACCATGCATGGTATGTTAATTGTTAAAATATGTTTGCCCTTTCCAGTTGGGAAAAGCATGTAGGTCAACACGTAGAGCAAAACACTGCTGACAAGTACTTGGTTCTGCTGGGATTCTTTCGGGGCAAATCTTGTTCAAAATTCAGTTTTGTATCATACGTCTATTAACTATACTGTCCTTTCTTTCTTAACATATTTATTCCCATGCATACTCACTGCTAGTGTAACTAATATTATATAGGTGCGGTGTCGCTTCCAAAATGGTAAAACCCTTGGTACCTGTTTCTTAAACTGTCCTGCTTTTAAAATACTGTGTAAGCTCAGAGCCCACAGTTTCGGGCCCTTTACAGTTCATTAAGAAAATGTCACTTACTCTTCTTTCCACTAGAGGTTAAGCAGCCCTCTGTGCAGGTGAAGGGACGTAACTTTAAAAAATGCTTTTGAGTTCTATGATTTCAGCAGATGTTTCCTGCACTGTACGCTAATGTATTTTTTCTTGATGCTTGTTGGCTGAAGCTATTGCATATGACTTTAATTAGAAGAAAGGATAGATTTTAACTTGTCCTAGTAACTTAGAAAGTATTCTTAACTAGTTTTTGAGTTGTCAGAGTTGTGTCATTAATTATGATTTATTCCTAGTAAATTGTCTTGAAGGTTATACTTTCCTTATAATTAACCATTTTTTAATTATGCTTCTGAGGCATCCTTCTGTGCTGATAGAAGCTGATGAGACAATAGACAGGAATAAAGATGCCCTGTTAGCTCTAAGTTGTTTGCCACAGTTTTATTTTTAAACCTCTAGAGAAAGAGCTGTGCAACTAAAAATAAAAATGTATTGTTGTCTTATGTTTGATATGCAAGTAGGCTGCCATCTCACTGAATTTTACATTAAGAATAATTAGAATGACAGTTACTACTGAGCTTGATTAAGTCAGGGAAAAGTGATTACTGTGCAATTAATATAGCTAATTAAAGTCCATTCACGCTTGTATAACTTCTTAAAATGTGAGTGTCAGGTGCTCTCATGAGCACATAGTAACTCCCTAGAAACCAGTAACATTACAGCATCTTTTGAAATATTTCTTTCAAATTACACGCACTGTTGTGATATGGACAAGATTTAGCTTAGGGCAAATTGGAGCTAGTTCAAGATGCAATAATATGTTTTTCTTTTCATGCTTAAAGGACAATCAGGATGGTTTGTCTAGTGAAGGAATTTTTGTATCAAAAATAGTTGACACCGGGCCTGCTGCTAAGGAAGGAGGGCTACAAATTCATGACAGGATTATTGAGGTATGTGAACACACTGTCCAGTCTCTTTTAATAGTGTGAGTTCCACGTGAAGCCATCAAATGGCATGGTGTTTAGTGTGGTTTTAGGAGCAATGTGCCATGGTAAACACTGTTGAGAAGCTATGTCTGTTAAAATATGCTGGACTTGATTCAGTGCTGACCTTTCTGGCTTTAGGTATAGTTCTTACCTAAATATAGAAACCAGATTATGGATGGTATGTGCATGTCCTGACTTTCTGAGGGGCTAGCATCTATTTGGTATGCTGTAGTTATTTCTTTTTAAAGCTATTGGAAACTTGTAAGTTATTTAGTTAAAACCATATGTGAACTATCTGTATTGTAAACCCTGATTTTATTTATCTTGCTTTCTAAGACCATGGATAAAATTTTTTTTGAACAGTTAGAAAAGATTCTATGTAGTTTTTGTAGGGTTTATTATAAATCTGCCTAAGTAACCCCCTTAATGTTGTTTGTAATTCCTTGTGTTATGTGTTATTCAGACTCCAGTCAAAATTTCTTCTCATTTTGCCGAAGTCTTGACCTCAATAAAAAGTCCTTCCTGTGAGAGCAATGGTTGCTTGAAATGTTTTTTGTAAGTTACAGTGAGCTTTACTTTTGGAAGAGGGAGAGAGATTAAGTTCGTTTTCATGAAACAAAATGCAGCTGACAGTGAGACAGTTTCCATTGTTTAGTTTTCATAGTTAAGAAAAAGTATCTTTGCTGTCTTTTATTTTTGCAGACTGGAGAAACTTTGAGTCTATTGTTCAAAAAGATAAGTGCAGTGTTTGTTGCCAAGGATATCACGGAACAGCCAGTTTCTCTAAGTAATGGAATTCCATTGCTCTTATGTTTTGTAAATGAGCAATAAACAGCTGTTAAGGATTTTCTGTTGGCAGGGGACAATGTGTATTTGGTATTTTCTGTACTGTTATGATAAGTTGTATTCACCATTTTTAACGGATATAAAATATTAATTAAGTTTCTTCATATGGAAAAGAATGGAGCCACAGTTGCATATAAGAAGTTGAGCTGTGAAATGATCTAGAATTGCTCAAACTCTATATACGATGTAACATACTTATGAATATGTGTGGAGAATTTTGTTTGAACTGAACATTTTCCTATAAAAGAAGCAAATTCAGTATGGTGCAATGACAGTGCCCTTCTGGAGGTCATTTTCATTGGTAAGCATCCCACTACCCAAGTTTTAGTTGGGCAGTTAGGAGGGTCTGGCAGGAGGCAGCAGCAGGCCTTCAGCAGAACATGGCATAGCATGAGGGAAAGATGGTAACTAAATAAGAAGGTAGCTATCTAAACCTGAGTACATTCTATATTCATTTTGATATATCCATCTAATACTAGGATTTTATGCATTACTAGCATAATTTTAAATTGATTTGCATAAAGAACTCTTATTCCAATACAAGTCACTGAGCACAGCATTTCCAAAATTAATTTCAGGGACCCTCACAGTTAAAACAACAACAAAAAAAGATTATTTGATTACCTTTTGGAAAGTGCTCCTTTACCGTGGATCTTCTCGTAGACACGTTCTGGAACATATGTAAAGTAAAAGTGTCATTTCTTATTTTCAGAACTGTCAAAGCAGTTGTAATTACTGAGCGTAGTGTAAAATGTGTAAACATACATTACACAGTACTGTTTATTTAGCTGATAGTAAATGTATTGTTATATTCTTATTTGTTTGCAAATTCTGTCACCTGACAAACTGATAAAACTTTGAATTATGTCTGAGATCCTTTTAAAACCTATTTTCCATCTCTGATCTGGGACTGAGTTTCTTGTTTTACAGCTTTTAAGAGTTTAAGTGCAAAAAAGTACATCAGGTTTAAAATCTGTCTTCTTACATTTTCAGTAAACACATTTTTTCCCCTTGGACGTCACTGGCATTTTCGCCTTGCTTATCAGTGCCATTACGAATTGCGTGTTTCTACTACTTCATGACCTGTATCAAGATGAATGTTCCATGTTCTATGCTACTTCTTGTCTTCAAACTGACACATAACAGATCTGTGAGGATATTTCCCTATTTTATTTTACACAATCTTTGAATAATAATGATATGTAATGATTTCATAATACTGTAAAGATCATGTTCACCTTCATATTTTTATCTATATTTTGCAAATGAGTAGTCTGAAGCGTACAGGGAAATTAATCCAGATCTGAAAGGAACTTCTAGCAGTTAAAACTTGGACTGTGGTCTCCTCAAAGCTACTCCTTGGAAAGCAGTGCTTCTTATCTATGTCTGTTTCCAGATCTTTCAGAATTATTTTTGAAATCAGGAATTAATAATGTCAATGAGTTTCTTCATATACTGAAAGAAGAAAACCAGCTGGTTTAGTGCAGTACTATTTTTGCCATGGCAAACTGTCATGTTAAATACATGCTAAAACTAGATTTTTATGCAAAGGAATTACTATTCTCATAGATTCCATTTTGTCAGGGTAGCAAAATGGTGCTAATTTCTGCTCGTGGCAGAATTTGGTTCAACTCCCAGCCATGAATGTATCCTTTACTCAGCAGCCTGGCATTTCCTAAGTCAAAATTAATTTCAGACTTTTTTTTGTTGTTGTTTTCCTTTCCTTTCAAGCACTTCAGTCCTGAAAGACTGTAAATTAAATATGACATTCTCTTCTAAATAACTAGAAAACTTGTTTACTTAGCTACAGTGTTGTTTAGAAAGAAGGAGACTTGTGAAATGCTGACTGTTTGCCACCTTAAAATTCTTCAGCACAATCAGGGTACTGTTCAAGTAGCATAAACTGTCACAGCTCTGCTGGCTTCACTCAAGCCGTGCGGATTTATGTCACCTGGGGCTTGCCCAGTGCATCATGCTGCCCATAGGAAGGATCATTAGTTCAGGAGCTGAGAATATCTTAGAGCATTTGATTGATTTCTCCCAAAGCCCACTCATTAGCTACCAATTATAGGCAGTTTTTCCATTCCATGGATTTTTTCATTGGCTACACATACAGTGAAACCTTTTAGCACCTCTTACAGTTGCATGCTTAAAACCTCTCTGCTCTGTAGAACATGTGTTGCTTTAGCAGAGCTACTCTTTGCTCAGATGAGGCAGTTTGCAGAGCAAACACACGCTGGTATCTGTGCTAACAGTGTCGTCTCTGCAAAGTCACACGAGCCCGGGGTAACTCTCAGCTCCGCGGGAGCCGAGCAAGCGGGGAAGGGCTGCGGGCGAGGGCAGCGAAGCCTGTGTGCTCGGAAAGGTCTGCTGCGAGGCAAGGGCTGCTCGAAACCTCAGGGAGTGAAGAAACATTTTGCCCCATGTGCGCGCAGTGGGCTATGGTGTGGAGATGGGTATGGGCATGTGATGGCTCTGGTGTTACCTGGCCTGAAGGGGCTTGGGGCAGGCCCATGAGCTCGGATGTGAGAGTGGACACCAGTTCGCGTGCTCAGGCCGCTCTCCTCCTGTTACTGACAGCCCATGTGGCCTCTCTCAGCTCACATAAGAGTTGCACAGATAATCAGAAAATCATATTATTAACTGAGCATGGCCTTCAATTTATACTTTATCATCAGTCAGTTTTTAAAATGCTTCAGCGTTAATATGATAAACCTAAGACTGTAGGCTTGCAAGAAACTTCCTGCAAGTAGGCACTAGTCGAGCTCTGATACATATATAGGTTAAACAGATTTTTTTTTACTAACAATGACAAAAGAATTCTGCTCTGCAAACAAGATTTACTGTGCAGATCCATACACTGAGGAATTAATTTTCTGGAAGAAAAGGTTTTTAGACAGTCACTTAAAATTGACTGCTCGAGATCCTGCCAGGACACGCAAGCATATTAGAACATTTGCAGAGGCTGAACACAAGGGGCAAAGAGTGCAGCTGCAGAAAACCCAGATATTTTTGCAGAGTGCACCCTAGAAAACTTTCCAACCCTTTTGTCCGTATCTGTTAATGACACCTTATAAAGTAACATCACATCAGTGCTAAAACATGGATGCTGTAACTTGGACAATATTAAAAGGGAATAGTAGTAGTTTTAAGAGGAAAATGTAAATGAAAACTCATGGCCTGTGTTTTCACTGCTGCTGGCTCCTCTTTACAGTGCGTATCTTGAGCTCAAGCCAGGATACAGCTGCTGTCAGGGCGAGTCTGGAGGTAGGACACCCGGGTTACTGCTCATCGCTCTGTCTTGCTCCCTCCCTTGAACTCCAGGCAAGGCAACAGTTTAATTCTAGACATTTTTCCTCGTTCCTCAAATGCATACAGAATGGGTGCAGTTATTTCAGTTTCATACAAATTACTTAGGAGCAACTCAGACTCAGTGGGATAAATCTCAGGCCTTTTGTTCAAACCAATCTCCGTTCAGAGGCTCATTCAGAAATGGATCTGTGAGCCCTAGGAGGAGACACCTGCAGAACTACCTGACAGTGTTTCCATGAGCTGCTCTGCTTTTCAGAATATTTGTTTCATCCGTGACTTTGCTGCTGCTCTTTGGCGCTTCCTCACCTCATCAACATTTTTCTCCTGACAGCCCCCTTCTCCTTTTTCCTCTGGAAATGACTTACAATCCCTCCTCCTAGACAGCTGGATCCCACAGAAACCCTTTGATGGCCCTACCATGCAGAACTAGTTACAGAGAATGAAACCCTGTTGTGCCCTGCAGCTGAGGCTAGCTGGGATGGTTACAAGGAAGAACATAAGAAAAAAACAGAAGTGACTTTGAAGAATATACTTTCTAGGTCTGATTCTCTTTTGCATCCAACTTTATCATAGCTGTATTTATAGCAATGTATAAGTAGGAGAAAAACGTTAGTGCTATGATAGCATTTTTTAACATTAACAAAGAAAGAGTGTTAAGTGACAAGCTGTGTAGCAGAGGGCCTATCTCTACTCCCCCTTTTCTCTGTGGTGTGCTTATTAACTTGCTCAATACCACAAGGAACAGGATTTGGAAGGGAAATAAAAACTGCTTTTTTAATTTCAGGGCTGTCAAATCTCAGAGTTAGTATGGGACTTGTACAGCTGATCCACATATTGCATGATCACAAAGGTTCTGAAGTATCTCATGCACTCTCCTCAGTTGTATTTACCATTTTTCCAATAAACCAATTCATGCTAATTATCGCCAAAAAATAACTAGTAGTCTGTGCATAGTCTACTGTGCTGAGCACAATCTTTTGCCAGGCTCTTTTGTGCTGAGGGAAAAAATAAGTCCTTCCTTATCTGAGTCACATGGCCCAAAGTTTGCCCTGTCGTAGAGGACATACCTGGTGTGTCAGCTCAGAGGCTATGGGGTGATACTGAGTTGAGGTTCTAGCTGTGCTGCTTGCTGCTTGGTTCTTGGTTCTACCTGCACTGAAAAGAAAATTCAAACAACTTGAGAAGTCTGGGTTTCAGTTTTATGAATTATTATTACTCTTTCAAGAAGTCATAAATAGCTGTTTCATATTCTTTTCAACTAAACAAAGAGAAATGTGTCAAACTCCAACAAATACTTCTTTTTTTTTAATTAGGCATATTGAGCATCTAACAATGAGATAATTTAATCTTCTTTTCACATATGGTACAATTTCTTGCATTTTAAATCATCTCCTGTTCAGTTTTTTGCATTGGAAGCCAAGCCTTTATGATTAACTGTTAGATTTTATTTTTAGATTTTTTGAATGCTCTGAGGCTTTTCAGAGAAAACACAGAATGTCCTATCAACTATTTTCACACATTTTGTTTGTATCACAATAATTGGGCAATCAGATGCAATCATCCTAATTTAGTACATATGCAATAAATTACCATGTCAATTGTACTAAAAGATATGCAAGAAGTACAAATTAACAACGAGAAAAGTAAGCTCATACTATTGATATTCAAAATGCACTTGAGTAAAATTTGCATAACTTCTTTCATTTGGAATTAAATGAAAGAGGGAATTTAACAACTATTAACGTAGTGAAGTTGTTAGGATAACCAAATCGACCAGAGAATCCTGAATCCTGATCTGGTGCAGTTAGAGCCTGGCTCCTGCTGGTAGGACTTTTCTTCAGAGCAGAAGCATGGCATGCAAACCTGCGTGCCACATGGGCACCATGCTGCTGTGCTTCCCACAGAAGTTTATTTTTTTTCCCCACATATAAAATACGGAAACTGAAATAAAATCTTGGAATCCAGCCTAGTAACAAATATAATGGAACATCACTTCTGATTAATAGTATTTGTAGTTTTAACCTCAAATAAAGTCCTATTTCTTTACAGCATGCATCATCAGTATAGATATATTCTCTAACAGGGAATAGGGTTTGGTTTCTTACATACTAAATGTTAGCTTAGGGTAACTCCTGAAACATTTTACAGACACACAAGAAAGCAGGGGAATGGAAGGTGGCTAATTCAAGGTGGTTGATCAAATTTCTGTATTAAGTTGAAGGGCTGTATGGATGCATATTCCCTTTCAGTAAGTTTTTTTCTTTGCCCAAATCACTCTTTATCCCATGAAAAAAATGAAAACTGTACACGAATAACTGCAGTTCTGTGCTTTAAACACTAAGAGGTGACACTTAGCAGCATTGTGAAATTGCGGCCTTGTTGACTTCTTCTGTAATTTATGAGTGATGTTTGGTAATTTTTAAACAATATAAATTTACTATTTTATGTTCCACTACAAAGAGCAACCACAGGACTTGTAAAGTTGTTAGACCCTCATAAATCCAAATGGCACTAGGCTGAAAACATCAGTACTTTAGAACTTTTTGCTTTAGCACTGGGGCTTTAAAATGAGCATAACATTTAAGTTGCTGCTTTTAAAATATTACTATACATTTTAGTGTCCATAGTAGATTTTCTTTTGTTGTGTCAGGTTTCTTAGAATGGAAATGCATGAAAGTGTGCAACATGGAAAACCTATAAAAGTTTCTGTGTCCAAGGATCCAGTTTAGGATCCAGTTTAATTTACCCCAAAAGTTCAGAGATAGGAACCAGAGGTAGGTCCTGTAAAAATTAGCATAATTTGAGTAATTTTGAAATCCCAATTTAATGTTCAACAGAGAGGGTAAAATCATTAGATGAGTCACAGAATCACAGAATTGTGTGGGCTGGAAGGAGCTCTGGAGATCATCTAGTGCATCTAGTGCGATGCTTCGCTCAGAACTGCCTGCCCTCCTTGTGTGGATGAAGGCACGTGCACTTCGTGCACGTGAATAGGCCTTTTGGGTCGTACAGTTTAGCAGGGATTAGAGCTGGACACTAGTAAATATTATATATGTTTGATGAATTGAATGAATAGGAGAAAGAAAACAGTAACAGGGAGAGTGAAAATACTTCCTGAATTATTGGTAAAAAAAAAAAAAATCTTTTTAGCGCATTTTTCTCTCCTGAGTTCTGCAGGAACAGTTAGTTTATTTCTTAAATTTCTTTTTTCTTCCTTTATTTTTTCGTTGGCTCTGGGCAGCTCTAATAACTTTGCAGTAACTTTAGCAGCTGCTATACCACATGACTGCTTGGAATTGCATAATCTTTTTTCCTCCAAAGAACCATACAAAGAGATCATCTGATCAATACTCTCACAAGGCTCTCTGAAGCATATTTTTCTACCTTGATCTCTGAAAGAATCCTTTCTCTTCCCTTTTTCAGGAATCCACTCTTTCAAAGACTAAAATCTAACTGTACACAGCTATGGGTCCTATGTAGACCTTTCATGGCTTAAGCCCAAGAATAAATCAAGTGAAATATTTTTGCTACCCAAACTCTTTTACTATTTATTTATAAAAGATTATTTTGTTATGGACAAAAGCTATTGTTAATATTTTATTGCTGAAACCTTGGCTTTCAGGGATGATAATATTTCTGAGAGTTCTGATGCTTTTGGACGGAGATACACACGGTCTGACAGGGAGAGTGAGGTAATAGAAAGAAAAGACCCCTGTGGCCATAATACATGTAAACTTGGCTCCGTCCAGGCTCCATTTAATTCACTGAAGATCCCAGAGGATCTAACCTGATCCACAGACACCAACAGTTGGGAGTTTAAACTGTTCTTTCTATGTGGCATGCAGAGATGCTCCATTCTTTATTGGCTAATAGTTTTTCCCTCTAGCAAAAAGGAAAACTTGATCTTTTGTATTCTGAATGCCAAGTCTGTGCAATAGCACCATCCTGCCTATGCGGAGTAACTTCCACCTGGTGTGAAGAGATCTCTAAGGGAAGGACAAGCAGCTCTCCATGCAGATGAAGCCCAGCCCGGTCACAGTGGCCAAATGCCCAGCTTTAAACCAGAGCTGCAGGGAACCCCGTGCAGAACAGCCTCTCCCTGCTCGCACGGGGTGTTGGGACGGAGACATGCGAGTGCAGTAATGTTACAGTTTTAGAATGATTTCCCATTATTCCCACACAAACTTAAAGCTTCTAATTTCTTTTTAAAGAAACACTCAATGAACCTATTTAGATGTTTAAATCTAGACCGTGTGTGGAAGGTTACCGGCATTTACCAAGGACGTAAGGAAAAATAACCCCTTTCCTTGCATGGTGAGTGTTTTCCCCAGTGCCGATTTCTTGCAAAGAAAAACACAAAATCTGTTTATGAGGAGACAGTACTGACTGCTTTAGGCCCAAAGTCTTCAGTCAGAACAGTTGTGGCCATTGTCACTGTCCAGAATGGTTAAAGATGCTGTAAGGTTCTGACACTTTACAACGAATGGTTTTAGCAGTGTTTTAAAATTATTTGATCCTAGGAAGGCAGTTATTTTTGCATATCTTTAAAGAGTCAACAAAACCTCAAGCCATCTGCAGAGAATCCTCCTCAGTCACTGGCTCCCAAATCTCCTTTGGCATCTCTGTGTCCATTGGTTCATGGTGCATTTGCTCCCCAAGCCATAGGATCCGCAGTTCTCAGGGGCACCTTCCCTGGGTTGGACTGAATTTGATTCACTTACTTCACTTGGCTTGAAAGAGTTGTCTTAATCACAGTTTGAAAAAAAAAATCAAATCTATGTAATTTTCACTTTTGCAGTTTCTTCCTTTCTCCTGCTAGTTTGCCAAGAATCCACAGCTGTCATTTTAAACTAGTATTTTTGGCACCTGTTGTAATGCAAGCTAAAGAAAATTCATCTTCTTAAACTGTTCCTTTAGCAGTTGTAATCTGTCAGCTAACTTGGAACGTAAAGGAATGAACAGTCTTGAGACATGGTTAGAGTTTATAAGTGTCCTGCTAGCAACTCTTGTTTTAATTTAAAAGTTCACACAGCCAACTCTGATTCCTTCCTGTATTTGAAAGACTCACTACATACCAATACCTTATTTGAAATAAGTGTATAACCTTCCATTGTTTTCCCTTCATTTTGGCCTCCCTCTTTCCTTTTAAAAGCTTTGTAGGCAAAGCTTCCTCTGCAGCAAGGGAACTGCGACTGTTTCTATTACAAGCTGTCTCTAGCAGGGAGAACCTTTCCTTTTAAGCCATTTTTACCCCCTGCTGATCAGTTAAAAAGTTGCCTTTCTCTCACTCGCTCTTTGCCGAAGAGCAAGGGTTTTTTTGCCATCTTTGCGGACTGCAAATTGCAGAAGGCATTTGCAAGCTTTCAGAGCAGCTGACTTGAAGCAAGTAATAAACATAGGAATGAGCGAGGGTGTCAGGAAGAGTGATAGATATTATGGTCACCTTTTGCAGGGTCTAGCAGCTCTCCAAGTTTTACAGTTTATTAAAGGTTATTTTCACTGGGCTGACACTGTGCATTTCACATGCAGTATTCCCAGTCTGCCTTCCCTGAACGCCCAGCTGTGCTTCTTAGATCCCTGAATTCGCTACGTGAACAAAAATATTTTAGTAATGTATCTCAGGCTGAAATAGGGAGGAGGTAAGGGGGCTTAGGAGACTGTATGAAGTTTCCTTGAAACTCATTTCCTTGGGTGAAATGAGTTTCATGCATAGGCTAAGGAATTGGGAAAGTAATGTGCCCGACGGTTGTCCAGATTTGCATGCTGTGCGTTAGTCACTGTGCTCTCGGTGCTTGGACTCCACACTTAATTTTGAATTCTGTGTTATAACATGAACAGATGTACAGTTAAATGGACCAAAAGCCCACAGCAGAACTAGGATGATACATTTATCCTTTCATCAAAAACAGTAATTTATCCTAAAAATAATTTGCTTTACAAATTGTTTTTCTCCATATCCTGAAGCCCTGTTAGGTATTAACAAGGACTGCAGAATCAGGCCCCTATTACTTGTTTGTGTCAGATTGCAACCATTTCATTTCCTGCTTTTAGAAAAACATTGAAAAAAAAAACCCAAAACCTAAGTGTGAAAGCCTTTAACTGCTTAGAAAATGTTGCCTTGTAGTTTTAATTTCCATTATCACGGCTGCTTAATTAGAGGGAGCTGTCAATGAAGTGATAAACCCTGGCAGAATTTACTTCAGCTCTTGTAGCAGAATGCAAATCAAGGCTATAAATGGAGGTCTTGGGAAAGGTCTTGAGTAATTTTTGCCATCAGACTAATAATCACTGTAAGTTATTCATATTCTAAGTGATTCAGATCATGTACATCGTCTTCTGCAAGGGATAATAGACTATGGAAATAAGTATATGTTTATACTGTCAAACAGATGCAAAAAGAATAACCATCTCTGATGTACGTAAATCAAAAGTCTAAGTCCTTTCTCAAAGGAAATTGCCCTTAAATAAAGTTAACCAAGGAGCCAGGAATAGTAGGACAGTATTTTAAAAGCTTATCAAATCAAATGACAAATTCGGAGTCATGATTATACAGCTCTATTAATTTGATAATTGGAAAGAAAGAAGTATAAGATTTATAAGATTAAGTGCATACATAAGAAAATTTTAATTATCTTTCACTTCATAACCACCCATAATTGCTGAGTGTCTGATTTGCTTAAAATAACTTTCCTTCTCACAATCTAATTTTTGGGGGAGTTACATCTAAATACATTAATCTACTAATCATATAAAAATGTATAGTTCAGCTTCACAGTTAAAAGTTTCCTTTTGGTTTGATAGACACCTAGGCAAAATCTAGATCAAGACAATTCTAAAACTGCAGTTTATGGGAAAGCCTTTATTGTTGTTTTTGTCTCCCACACATTATTTTTTCTACCCTTTAAATAGCCTTTGGATTAAAGTTTGCCATTATATTAAATAAGTGTAATTAAAGTGATGAAGAACACTGGAGTGTATCTCTAAATCACAGATGGGCCTGATTTTTGTTTGGCTTTATAATTTACTGTATTAGACAGGATTTCCGACCATTGCTAGTGAAAAGAAAGCTAGGGCTGGAATTAGAAAGGAAAGCATAAAGCTAATTGTTCGTGGTTTAGTGTTACAGACCACCTACTCTGAGAACGCCGAGAGCTTGAGCCAAATTGAATTTCTAAAGAATGCAAGAGCTATGTAGACCAAACAGATAAGCAAACAAGTAAGTAAAACTTAGCGGAAATGCAGAGGAACAAGAAAATAATAAGACTGCATTTTATTAGCAATTCGGTACTCCTAATTGCTTTACATGTAATAAAGTATAAAGCAAAAGCTTTGAGAAAAGTGGCTAAATCCAGTCAACATCCTGTCACTCACTGTAGTGCTAATCTCTGAGCATGTAATGCATTCCCTAAATAAAATACATTTAAAGATTCTACAGACAGAGCTAATATAATGAAATTATTATAGACATGTGATGTAATATAGTAATCTCATGATGAAAGCTATGTATCTTCATCTGTTACTTTATATTATGTACTAAATAAAATTATAAAAGTAAAAAAAAATGTATATCACCAGCAGAGTCTCTCTTAAAAAGGAAGGCACAAGACAAGATTTTTATAGTTTTTCGCAGACCTCAAGAAGAATATACAATTCATATATAAAGTATATATCTTGGATAGTGGGGAAAGACGCTGGTAGCTATTCTGGGTCCTCAACAGGTGGTTAGAGTCAAACTGCGCTACATAAAACTTGTCATCTTTCCAAGGTTTCCATTTTAGCCACATGAATTATGTCCAGTTTAGCTAGATAGGAGTTGCAGTAAGTTGGACTCAGAGTGGGCTTTTTATCATCAGTGACTGCAGGGAAACATTATTTTTGTCATTCGAGCTTCACAATGTATGTGAGCAAACAAAAACATACAGTCTAACTAACATGAAACTGCAGCATGTTAGCCAGATGTCTTGTTTATGCTTTAAAGTTCAAGCTTAGAGGTTCTTTTACCTTAAAAGCATGTTCAGCTCGCACTCACACCGCCAAAGGGTTCCGATCGATAGCGCCCGATGAGCTGCCGTGTCACACAGATACTTTTTAACTCTGTAACCAAGATCCTAAATGGACTTTTATATTTGTATTGAACACAAATCAGAACCTTTTATTCTTTTTAATGGCAATACTCCGGGAAAAGCCGGAGCAACTCCCTGAAGCCATTACAAGAACCCACTAAAATTATTTTTTGTTCCTGCTACCCCCAGTACTAAATGGAGAACTGAGTGGTGTCAAAGGAGCAGAACAGGCTTTAGCAACAGAAGGTAAATAGCACAAGACATTGTTTTACATAAGGATCACATATTTGAGAGTTTTACAACTGGCTTGTTATTTCCGACAACTGTTGCATTAGGGTGAAGAGCATTTGCTCTTTCCATTTCTGGCCTCCTCACATCCTTGAAGCTACTTATGCTTGGAGAATGCCTGCTAACAAACTGCAGCTTTATATTCATTCCACTATGGCATCAGAAAGGTTATTTACCTATAAATTTCTCTCAATAAAACTCACTGGTTTATCTAAGCAGTTCACTAGAAATAAAGTGCAGCTGCCAGTTAAGGTACAGGCTCAAGCTGATTGCAGTGGGTGTATTCCACACATCTAGGTTTTTTTCTGTTTGCATGGGGAAGGATTCGGAGCTTCTGCCCTACTTAACCTCCAACCCACACTACCAAAATTACATGACATCCAAAGCTGTGGGTCATCTGTTATTTTTATTCAAGGAATGCCTGGGAACGTTCAATGAAACTGAATCCCCACTGGGATTCAAAATCCCTGTCTCACGAAAGGTGGAGTATAAATATTCAAAATGTACAAATAGAGTAAAGGGAGGTTGTATCATCATTGTCACTTGGGAGCTGAGTCACAAGGGTTCCCTTTTTGCCATGGGCACAGAGGCTTTTCACAGCTAAGCCAACGATGGGACCCAGGCCTCATTGTCCACCCAATTACTTAACCAGGAAGCAACCCATGCGGGAGGTGACCAACCCAGACAGTTATAATCCTCAGCTCCACGCCGCTTTAAGGCTGCTCCTCACTCACATACGTGCTTGTAGAAACATGTGGCAGCTTCACAGTGCCTCTGTCAAGACTATGATTTACACAGATGGAATTAGAAAATTTAAACAATTACATAAAGACACATTTTAACAGGGTGCAGACAAGACAATCCATGCACCAGCTGACCTAGTCAAGGCAAAGATTAGAGAAGCATCAGTTTTAATGTGACCAGCTGGGCCTGCTTTAAAGCGTCCATACCCATGGCTGCACAGATTTCTTGGTTGTGCAACAGCTGATCAGCTAACAAATCCTAACAACAAATTTCCAAGTCAGTGGTGTTTTGTCAGCAGCAAAAAAAGCAAGAATGAGCCACTGTTCAGTAAGGAAAAGAACACTAGACTTGTGTCAAGTTTCGATTTTTTTTTCTCTACCAAATATTCTTGAAAAATCAAAAAGGGCAGTCTGTGTTAGGATATACTAAACAACACATACGTTATGGCATAAAGTAAACCACATGTTCACACTGCGGGGCTGTAGAACTCTAGGCTTACATGCTCAAATATAATTAAACATTTTTCAGAAACCCTGTTTTCTCATCTATATCAAAAATCATCAAATCACAGAATCATTACAGTTGGAAGAGACCTAACAAAATATTAAATTGAATTTTAATAATACTTAATATAGAAATCAGTTACTATGCTATCAGTTACTGTAACAGTTGGGTATGTAAAATAGCCTTTTCTGTTGTTGTAAAAAAGGCCCAAAATGTGAATTGATTTATAATTGTAGCACCTCTTGCTTGTGTACCAAAGATTCTCAGAGGGAGATCTGGGTGTTCAAGGAATCTAAGGTGTAGTCAACTGTGGCTTCACTTCAGCATGTATTAGATTAGCTCAGAATTACACTTTCTTTTTATAGTGATTTGATATCAGCAGCCAGAGACCCTTGGAGATGAGAGAAGGGCCTGGGAGCGCAGAGGAGAGCCTGTTCTGGGGCAGGACCGTGTCCCTCTGGCAGGTCTTGCCTCGATTGCAAAGGTGCCCTGACAAACCGGGCAGCTGGCAACGAATGGCACCCGCCCCTGCAAAACAGACTTCTAACACAACTACCCCAAAGACCATTTATTTAAGGATTAAATATTATTAAGGATTTTGGTATAGTTATATCAGACACTTGTGTGGAAAACTGAGTTTTACAGCATGAAATTAAAATCTATTAAAATATTTTTAGAAAATATGTTTAGGCATGTATAATAAACACAAAACCATTACTCTGTGACCATGTGTTGACATATGTGATCCATAGCACTGACACATTATTGCTTATTTTAACCGAAGAGAGGACAGTTACTGAGGGTATTTTATCTGTGCTGGAAAAGATGGCTTGTAAAAGCTGGCAAGGTAATAGCTAAAACACAGATGAATCTGGGACCTGAAGCGCACAACTAATTCTCTGCCTCTGGGACATATTGATACTATTGACTATAGAATCAAGCTGGGGAATTGAGATCCAGATCAGATGCTTTCAGAAGTCTGGGACTCATTAGATCAAAGTTTAACTCTCAGACCATCTCAGTGCTGTACACATAATAATCTCAGTGTATTTCAAACCTAAAAGGAACCATTAATTCAGATAATTTTTCCCCTGGGCCTTATTCCCTATTACCTTGCCCCTTGCATGGTCATTTTATTTAATGTGAAAAGCATGTAAACCACAATTGTTCTCATTGATACTGTTTCACACTCACTGTAATTTAATGACTGCACACGGCAGATGGTAGCAGGGAAAGAGACTGTGTAGTTACAAACACTGTGCAGAGAAAAGATGCTTGTGAATTTGCTAACTTATGCCCCTGCATTCTCTGTTCATTTGACCTTCCTTGTCTCCCCAGTAAGAAAAACATGATTCACACTCCTGTGGTTTTGCAACACGGGAAAAAAAAACATTGTTAAACAGTATTCTGACCTGTATCACTAGAAAACCTAGGGGCTGACCCATAACTCCAGTCTGCCTGCTAATAAAAGCACTTCTAGGGTAGGCATCCTATCTTCAAGGATCTGCGTAAATAGCGAAGTCTACATTACAAAGACTTTTTACCATCCCTTCATGACAGCTAGGCCTGCTGCCCTACCCAGAGCCCGAGAGTCGCATCTTCCACTTCATTTGGGCTTTTCAGAAGTCTGCTATTTTTGCGTCCTGCAGTGTCGGTTACAGAGGGCAGCCTCAGAGCAATCTCCACTGTCATGGGGTCACTGTTGTGCATGGCCTGCTGCTCGGAGCCCCCGAGGCGGCTCTGCCGCATCCTTGCGGAAAGGAAGGGCCTTCCATGTGCTCGGTCCTTAGTGGTCCACCTGCCCACAGCGCCTGGGCAGCGGCGCCACGGCCTTTCCAGCCCAACAGTGGGCAGAACCTGGCAGCTCTCCTTACAGGCTGACAAAGCCCATCAGCGTCAGGGGAGCAGATGGCACCTGCCACATCAAGCACAATTTGCAAGCAGCCCATGTGAGCTGGGCAGCCAGGTGGCGGTCCCTAATGCAACAAAGGAAATCAGAAATGGAGATGGGAACGAACCTGCATTCTTCTGACTCCCTGTTTAGTTGCTTCATCACAAGATCAAACTTTTTCAGGGATCCCAGATACTTCTGTTTCTGACAAACTCAAGACAACTGCCATTTAAAATAACGAGTATTGTATGAAGTGTCATTATAATCACAGTTTTATGCTTCATTTCAGCCACAATTATTAGGCAGTCATTTAGCAGGCAATTGAAAGTGCAGTGTTTGGAAAATACCACATCCAGGATGATTTCAGTTTCTGTACTTTACACGCCAGAAACTGCCAGAGCTCTGCTGTGATACAGACATTTATGTAACTTGTGGCAATGTGATGGTTTTCCACAGCATCTCAACAGCTTAACATTTGGTGAGAAGTGTTGGAGTAGGCACGAGTGCTGCCTTGAGCGCACCAAGCGAGGGCTTACCAGGGACCACACTGCTTGGTGTCGTGGTGAAATAACATGCTTGCAATAACATGCCTTAACTTAGGAAGTTCTCTGTTATGCCAGGTATCACTTTGTAGAAAATACGCGAATTCTGAATATTATACTATGATACACAGAAAATAGTATGACACATGGAAGAGATGTTTGTGTGTTACAACCAAGGTTGCAGTAAGGACGGAGGAAGCCTTACTTCTGTGTATGTATGTCCTGTTGCATATTTACTGTAATAATGATGCCATTATGTGGCTCAATTAACCTTTCAGTAATCAGGATTTTGAGGAGGGCACGTGTAGAAGAACATGGAAATGGGACTTGATTAATGCCAGGGTATTCCACGAGTGTGCCGCATGTTGCTCTATCCATTGATTCTCCTGGAATTGCAGAGTGCCTGGAATAAAAAGAGCCCATCGGTGCTGTTTGCAGAGACACAGGCTCCTCGCCTTGCTCATCACCACATCTCCCCTTCATTCCTTTCCTGCACAGAATTCCCAGTGTAACTAGGAAACTAAATATACCAAACAACACAGATGTGAGTCTTCTGACTGAAACTGAAGAGTGCTGTTTTCCAGGACAGTATTCGAAATGCCTGGAAGAATCATTTTTAAATATTTAGTTTCAGCCATGTGTAAATCAATAACAATTCTGAAAGATGTCTGAATTAAGTGCTGTGCTTTATATTGAATGTATCAGTGGATTCATACTGGTATTCTGCTAAATAGGAGCCTCCAATATAAAACTTCAAAGCAGTTAGGCTTTTTAAAAAAACAGGCATCACAAAATTTCTAGCCCTTGGTATGTAAGAAGCATCACAGAATATCTTGAAGTTGACTCGAGAGCAGCAGATTTCTGAAAATAATCATGTGAGAATTTCATCTGTTTTCATTTAATTCATTATGTGCTGCAGTTTGACTGCAGTTTGACTGCTTTGTCATGAGGACTAAAAATTTTGTGATGAAATTTGCTGTTCCCACATAGGACCATGGTTTCCAGCATAAGGCTTTCAGAGACAGCCAAAATACAAGGGGGCTGGTGTGTAAGCCCAAGCACGTCACACAAGGTGAGATTCACAGTCTGTTGGGTTAGACACAGACAGAGCTCAGACGTCCAGCTCCCAGAGAGCAATCTGGAAAGTTTATTCTGCTGAATTCCCCAAGCCTGGAAGCATCCAGCTTCCACAGGCCTGGGGGGAAGAAGAGCTTTTCAGTGCTGTTAGAGTCCAGAACAGGCTCAGCGTTTATACCAGAGGCAGAGGTGCCCAGGAGCATCCTGTCCTTGCACCCGAAGCCTGCCTCATGCACTTGGATAGCCAGAAACAAGCAGTTTTGATTAGCATTATTTTTGATTTGTCATCAAAAATATGGATCTACTGAAAATATGGTGAAGAAATGTTAGATTTTTTTTTATCTAGAAAGTGAAAGATAGGAAGGGGTCATCCCTTTGGGGCTCGCTACTATGTACATCTGCATTTGCAAATTTTGCCTGTAATGAGTAACTTGCTGGAGACTTATTCTCGGTAAGGTCTCTCAGCTGTTTTAATAAATTTGATGACCGTTTTTCTTTCAATTCTAAACATATAATTTATGCTTGATTCCTCACTGCATTGCAACCAAGTGGTAGTATGAACTGGTAAGCACCAAATATGCCCACAGCTTGAAGACCTACAGAATCTTACAAAACATTCTCATTTTCAGAAATACACCAGAAAAAGCTATATTGCTGAATTAAAAAAAAAAAAAAGAAAAAAACACATAATCAATTTTCAGTGCAAATGTTCAAAGATAATGAAAAGCTCCTGTAACAACAATTCTCCCTGCATAACTGCTGTTTCAGGGTAGAATACTCTATTTGTAAGGTTTAGATTGCTTTTGCAGTCAAGTGTTGTAATCCATTAGTGATAAGAAAAGGTATTTGTCTATCGGTTGTGGTTAACTACATTCCTTGTATTAGAAACAATTTAGTCTCTTAGGTGAACCCAGCACAGGAAATTGTTTAAAGAGAGTCTGGCTGCAGAGCTGGAAAAACAGAGCAGTTTGTGCTGCCTCCCCCAGCAGCAGGGTGATGGATAACGGAGCAGGGAGAGCGAACACCCCAGCCTCGCAGGGCTTTGCACACACCAGCACTGCCTACTTTTACTCAAAGGATTTCAACTGTTTCTCTCAACAACTCCTTCTAAGTAAAGTTGAGTGTTGAAAAAGTGATGCTTTTCAACTCTTCCTGGGACATTTTTAATAGTTTTATTTCTGCCTTTTTTTTCTGTTAAATCATATTAATTGTTGTTCTTAGCTAATATCATTACTCCTATGACAAATAAATCCTAAATTTCTGGACAAATGGGAAAACATTAAGATTTGGCTTGAAATACAATTTCTCAGTAAAAATATGCCCCAAGACAATATTTTCCACCAATTCTGTTGCTTTCCTTTGAGTTTCGGAGTGGTGCTTGCTAAATGCTGTTGGTTTTGCATGTCTGGCAAAAGGTTAGTGCCAAATCAGTACCATTTCCTAGGGTTTCTTTTTCCTCCATAAAAAAAGGTGGCAAGTGCTGCAGCAGGCCCCTAACATATGATCTAACACAGCGAAGCATGATGCATATTACATATCACAGACTCATCGAAACCAGAGACAGGAAAGCTGTATCAGATGGTAGCATCAACCCCCATCCTGGCTCAGTACAGGTATAATAATAATCTTGGCCACTACCTGGTATCTGACTCGTGTTCGATAGCAAACACAGCGCAGAATGAAAAGAATGGGTTTGGGTCCATAATATACCACACTTCAAAAAATAATTTTAAATAATCGCTTAAAAGCGCTGCACATTTAAGTGTTTCGGATTATAACACAGTCATCTCCTATACTGTTACAGCTAAGTGTCTTTACTGAAGTGTGGCTGCCAAAGCTAAGCATCTAGACAAAACCTGTAGCCAGCGGGCTGGACAAAACTCAGTATTTTACATAAGATCCATCTATTCTGCTGCTTTGAATACTCCTGTCTGGGTTTCAAGGGATGCACTGTTTGTTGGCAGTCTTGCCTTTGCCCTGTAAAACACCTGGATTCCACCTTTGGCAATGGCAATGGAATCTGAGTATTGCAGAAATCATCTCTCCCCTCTAACACGAAGAACACATTTGGCAGGAATTGCTGCAGGAAAGGCAGGCTGTACTCCTGGAGAAGGGCTTGTTCCAGTCTCAGGGAAGCAAGCGGGGCAAGAAAAAACCAATACAATCACTGCGTAGGGATTACCTGTTTATCCCGAGTGCTATAAAACCAGAGATACTGAACTCTAAAAAAGAATATAGTGTCTGAGCCAGAACCATGCCTTACGGGGCATCTAGTTGTATGGGGATAGTGTATCATTCTCAGCCAGTAATCAAATTAATACTCTTTCTTGTGAAAATGTTTGGAAATCATGTAATATCATTAGCTCTCCTGTGAGCGTGTTTCCAGCAAAGCCTGCGAGAAGGAACTAGACATTTTGACAGTGGGGCTCATAGCTGAGTGGGAGGACACTAATGCCACAGCATCTGAGTGGGTCAGGTTTCTGTTCTGGTTTTAATCTGTGATCATCTGACTCATTTTGATTGAACGTAACCATATGTTCGGTTTTCAACAACACATGAAAAGTAAGGGCACTGCTCCCAGGCTGAGGGCCTGAACGGTGAGAGGAAGGATAATGCTGCATGTGCAACACCATTAGTTCTTCATCTTCAAAGACTGGTTAGATTTATTGCATCTGTCAATCATCTCTCAGCACTTTTCCATTTTTCCCCCTTTATAAACCACATCAATCAAATAAATACTAAAATTATCACTCCCTCTAAAGGGTCTCTCCATCTGAAAGCAAAATAAGCAACTGTATCAGGTCAGTAATAAGCAGTGTATCAGGTCAAAATAGCCATAGGGAATTTGAAGGTTGAAACACCGGGGCACTCTGTCCGATCAAATCCAGCACAATTGTGTGCTCTTTCCTGCACAGCTCAAATTCTCCTCAAGTGGAAGAGGTTAAGTCTGTCTCTTAAAACTTGTTTTTCCCCAAGTTCACTTTGTCTTCTCTCTTCAGGTGATACAGTGAAATATCTATCCCCATATGTCTGTCTTAAATACAGCAGAGATTTCATATTTGGGGCAGTTTTCCTGCACAAACCAAGAGGCCACTTTTGCAACACTGGAATAAACACAGCACAGAACATCCAAGCTGTGCTGGGCAAAGCTCATCGCTTGCTAAGTCTGTTGCAAGCTTGGAAGTATCGGGTGGGACACAATTTACATTCTGCTTTGGATTACATTTTTTCTTGCATCCTGTTTCACATAGACAGGATGAATGGAATTGGCTATTTAGTACTCACCTGATAGATAAATATCCTCAAAACTGTAAATAGGAAGCCAGTTCTGGTTTAGGCCATAAATAAAGTTGTATGAAATGGTAACTACAGGAGAGCAGACTCCAGGCTCCATACTGTAAACACTGTCAGATGCAGAAAATAGTTTCTGTTTTTTATACAAGGTATTAGACTATCAAGATGTGATTACAAGGCATACTTTTTTGGGGAGTCTATTTATATGCATATGCAGCTGAACGTTGCTTTTGATTCATGAAGCTTCTTCTCTCATTTTTTTTCTTTTTTCTTTTTTTTTTTCATATATAAAATGCAGTTTGGCAAGTGTTAGCACTTAGTTAACTGACTCCCACCAGAAATGCAGAAATCATGGTTTCCATTTATAGCAAAATGGATTAAGCTGACTTAGAAATACAGTATGTTGACAGTACTATTTAAAAGCATATGGACAATTTGCTCCTTTCTTCTTCCTGACAAAAGTGAGTGGTAGCCATCAAATGCTGTGCACCAGCGTGCTCTCCTCTCCTTTCCGTACAGACCAGTGTAATCTTTTCCAGTTGTAAACCAAGGCAGGTTGATTTATTGTTTTCTGCTATCCTCAAATGGCACTGAGGCATGTATGCAGCCCTTTATAGGGGGTTAAGTTAGTGTAAATCCCTGGATAACCATTTACAGATCATGACTTTGATTGGTACAATAGGTCACAACACTAGTAATTAGTTAATTGCAAATATATGCTGATGTTTTTCTATTAATTGAAAAAGTTTCATACTAGTGTAACTCCAAGCTTTAAGAGCTCTATGACAGTATAAAACTAATGTGCAAAGGAGAAGATCTAAGTTTTGTTTCTTATTAGCACATGTCTCACTGGAGCCTCAATAATTAAACACTCTGCTTGTGCGTTATGGAAAGAACTGTCTGTTGGAGAACTCTGTAATTCAGAAACAATCCCTGGTTAAAAGATGCACATCCATATTCTTAAATCCATATATAAAAATACACTGTGTGCCCTTAAGGAGTGAAAGTATTCCTAATGAAAATAATTACTTTGGTAACAGCTTTTACTCTGCGCCTCACCCAGCAGGCCATGACACAAGCCACGTTCAGGTCTGTGTAATTAAGGATTATTCTGGTTGCTGTCAAAGCTTGAGTGTCCCTGATGCACATACTTACCTGACAGTCCCTAGATGAGGCAGCTATCAACCGCTAAATATAGTATATTAACTTGTATATAAATATATATATGTGTGTGTGTGTATACACCACACACATACATATATACAAGCAAACACATACACCTTGAATACACTTTTCATAGCAATGTTATGATTTACTGCTTTCCCCAAAATAGAACTGCAGACTTGAAATACCTTACCCTTAGGAGTTTTAAAAAATACATATAAACATGTCACATTTTTGAGAAAACATCTTTTCAACTCTGGGATCTTATTGCACTCAAGTTTGTTATGCAGATACCAGTGTCTCCAGGGCTAAGCACATGGAAATTATTGTAATTGAATTGTGCTGAAATATTTAAGAAAGTTCTTTGCTGTAAGAACATTCCAACTGGGCTCAAGCAAGATGCACAGGGAGAATGTTTTCAGAAACAAAAATTATGGCTTTTATCCAACCTTTGTGAAAGTGAATGGAAAGGCCATCATCTGTGTAAGCTGGACTTGGATTAGATTCTGGATTGCAATACCTGACTCAGGTAACAGCTGTTCAGTAAGAGCGTTAAACAAAAGAAGCCACTGGTTGTAACCACCATATAAATGTGCAAGACCAGATACAATAAGCTACTTTATTCTGCCAGTTATGTATCTAGTTATCATCAGCAAAGAAGGCCATATTTCAGTCTTACTTTTCATTAACCGCCCAACAGATTGTACTTTCAATCTAACGTTTACCACCACCTTTACAGAGGAATTCCATCCTCCAGTTGGCCAGACGTGCTCTCCTATATGTGTTTTTGAAATTGATGTATTACTCAGTATATAAATTTCAAAACATTAATTCATACTTTGATCCGATTGGTAAAGTTTTGAGATTTGAGATTTGACTTAATCCTTTCTAAAATACGAAGATTGAATAGTCGTGTAATGTATATCAGGAGTTATCTCATTTTGAGTAATTTGCTTTCCGAGCAAATATATGGCCTAACTCTCTGGGAAAACAGCTATGAAATTTTAAACATTATTGATGATGACAACAATAATAATCACTGGTTAACCATCTATCCTGGGACTTGGAGCATAAAAAGCTTTCACAGATGCTTTTGTAAGTTCACTTAGTTGTGCTAGTAGAGAATCATCTTGGGAGCCCTGCTCTGCTTCTCCATAATGTGTATGGCAGGACCCAGGTGGGCCTTCTTGTGGCAGCAGAACAGCCACCTTCCCAACCCAGGTGTGAGGAACAATCCGGCAGGCTAAACCTTGCACGTGAGCTCATCAGCTTCAGCATGTGAGATGCTGAAGATGCTCAGGTGAATAAACCATTATGCTCTCTAATCCTTTCATGTCATGGTACTGGAATGTTTTCAAAGGCATTGAAGAAGATTTGGGTTCTTCTACCATAGTTAATATTGCAAAGTGTCTTGAAGCTTTTCAGATTAAGTACTGCTTTTGGTATTCACCTCTGTTAAAAATAAAATTGTGACCACATGGTCAATTTTATTACTGAAGTCAGAACAAGAAAACATGCTGACGGAAATCATTTCAGAAATATCCCATGAAATATTTCCAGATTTCCTAACCCAAGGCTGATGATCTTGTTCCAGGAAAAGATAATGCAAATTTCATGAACTCAAAACATCTGCTTTCTCTAAATCAGCATAACATTTGCTTTCAGAAATCACTGTTTGCATTGTTAGTTTTGAAACAATTATCATTTATCTATAGTGAACTGATGTTATATAAAAAGAATGATATGGGCTTAGGTCTTAGGTTAAAGTCTTCTGAAATTACAGTTTAGAAGTTCCATTAAATGTTACTGTGTGCTGTTCCGAACCTTGCACATTTAGTTGTGTATATTCTAACAAAAGCCATTAACACTTCCTTGACACCTCAGTTTCAATCCTTAAGGTTTCAATCCTTAAACCATACAGCTAGGGTTGTTAGAGATTCTAGTTATGTATGTTAAACAAAACATGATTTTTAAACTTCCCTTTATGATTTCTGGAGTACAGATCACATAAGGTAGTGCAAAAATGCATTTATCTACTGAAATTACAGCTAGCAGGGGTCTCATCTCCCAGCATCAGTTTGCCTTCCGAATTTCTTACGTATCTTGGCCAGCTGCACACACTCCAGCCACGCGCTTTGTGTTTGTGTTGGTTCATGACAGGGGAAGGGGATTCTTAGACATAATCTCAAGAGTTATAGAACTGAGGTATGGAGAATTGTTCAGTGATAGACACGAAGTAAGCCCAGATCTCTTAAATCCTACTGCAGCACTACAAGCTTAGGAACACATAGTTTCTGTAATGTAGCTTGCTGTGTTCTCATTCCTATTTTGTGCTTTCCCGAGACATACGAGGGCTGGATAAACAGGTATCTTCATCAGTGTCAAAGTTCATTAACTTCTTCCACACAAAGTTTGTGAGAGGTATGAACGAACCCCCAAATATTTTACTTTGTATTTCAATGAACAAAGTGAAGTTCACTTAAAACCATTCGACTTTCACCAGATCTTCTGTCAAAACAATGTTAAACAACAAAATCCATATGGTTTTAATGCTAAAGAATACACACTGAGTGAAGTTTGTGCAAAACTAGGCCCAGATTTATATCTAAATACTTAAGATCTACTTTACAACAGTGGGTAGAGCTTGGAAATTATAACCACACCCAAAGCAAAGGAACTGTCCCTACAAGATTTCAAGTTTTCTTACTTCTTTCTGGTTCATATACTAAGGAATAACAGCAAGAGGTAATCCAGAAGGACTAACTGTAAGTCATTCCCACCTCTTCAGTACAAAGTAGGTACGGAAAAACAACAACCCAGCTTTCAGCCCTTATTCCAAATAACAAAGTCCTCAGCTAAATAAGAAATATTTTTAATAGAAAAAAAAAAACAATGTAGAGCCAAAGCGTGAAAATACCAACCCATTTACATTGATTTAATTTAGTCTGTTCTATTCTGAGTTCCAAAGACAGCACTATACTTTTTTATTCGGTTATGTAGCATTTGCAGTAGAGTTTTAAGCAATTTGCATCATGACTAGATGGTTGAAATGTAGCTCCCTTCTCACAGCTGTAGAGGATTTAAAGCCCTCCATCTTTCCACTTTCTTGACAACACAGTTGAATTAATTGCATTTTATACTCCCAGCCAAAAAAACCCATAACCCCAAACCTTTATTCCTGCTTTCCTTTTGAAACTTGGCTAAGAAACAGGCTGAATGATACTGCTGTAGCTGGGAACATAAATACAAAATTAGCAATCTCAGATTGGCCACCAAATTTGATTTTCATAAGGTGCATGGCATGTTTTGGTCTTTGTTTGTAATTCATCATATCATATTTAAATAATCAAAGAGTGATTATAGGTGCTCATTTTAAATATTGGGAAATAGACATTTACTACAATTGTACTCACTGTTATAGAGAACACATCGCTTGCTTGCTAATATTACTAGCAAGAAGGAAAAACTGATTTCACTGAGTCCTCATTTTCTTAGCAGAGTATACAGTATTGGAAAGTATATACATCATTAACACAGAACCACAGTCTGTTCTGATTTAGACATATGTAAATATCACTGGAGTAGCTCCAGATGCACATCTGTAATTGATAGCAGAATTTGCATAGTACATACACATACACACATGTATATAATGTATACATATACATGTACACACATACATGTATATAATAAGCTTTCCTCACACTACTGTATAGGAAAGTGTTAGAAGAAAAGCTCCTTTAAACAACAAAAACTTGCATTTTCAACTGCACATTTTTACCAGAATAGTCTTTTGCTTATTTGATCATGAAGTGTAGCAAGTTACGTAATTCCAAATAACTGCCTCTCCCATGATACTCCCTTGATACTCTTCCTTAGTTTAGATTTAAGTTCTGGATTGTTTTTCTTGCAGTGTTTTGTACATTTGTCTTGGAACGAGCTGTGCAGAATGGCAGCTCCAACTTTCCTGCGTTTCAGAGTCTCTCTGTCTGGCTGCTCTCTTTTGCTCTCTAGGTAGCTGTATGAATATGCTGCATGTGTGAAGCATCCTTTCCACTGAAGCATCTCAGTCCTTTGTAAAGATGGGTAAATGCAGCTACCCACATGTTTACTGATGGAGATCTGTAGGTGCAGAGAGGCTACATAAGTTAGCACTAAAGCTAGTTTCTTGGCTGTTATTTCCATATTCCAACCACTGGGTCCTGCTGTCTCCACAAAGACTTAAGGGATTAGTTTCAAACTAGGTCACTTTTATAAAATACATTCAAGTTAAACTGGTTACTTCTGCCATATTTGGAAATAAGTAGCAACATTTAACAATGTAATGGCATGGAAACGGCAATAAAGATCCCTGTGCATTCAGAGGCGGTTGTGCTGGTTAAGTATTTGGGGGAGCCTCTGGCAATGCTGACAGTAGTTTTAACATCCATGGAGTGTTTGTCTGTAAATCAGTGTCAAGGCTATAAAATGGTTCTCCTTGTTCAAGTGGAGGGGGAAAAAGACAATGATTTTAGTGCTAGCAATTTCCAAGGGGCAGCTGATACAATGAAACCTCATGGAAATGCCTTAGGCAAATTATCACTCATTCTCCCACCATAATCTCTAGCAACCTGAATAGTCTCTTGGGGCTGTGGGAAGCTAGGCATGGATTATAGCAAATCTGAACTGCTCCAAGTTTTTGTCAGGAGCTAAAGCACTTGTCTCAGGCAAAGAATGTGAAAGAACTTGTTTCACCTCCCAGTCCCAGCTTCTGCTTAGGAGACCTAGAAATAAAGGTCTACCCAGAAGAATTTGATAAGAAGGACTCCAAATTCAGCTGTAGTCCTTGAACTGAGTCAGAGAGGACAGCTTTTTTATCTGCACTGACATGCACCCTTTCCCAGGTCAGTTTTATGTCTCTTGCTTTTTTTCCTCAATAAAGAGGCTCACTAGGATCCAACTAATGTACAAGGAAAGTGCCAGGACATGGAGAGATACACTCAGGGAAAGACAGTGATGCTTGACCTAATCCAATTAGAATTTGGATTTGATGGCAAGGTGGAACATTATACCGTAAATAAACACATTAGTGCTAGTGCTGCCCCAGCTCCACGGAGCTCTGCCCATGTCCTACCCAAGGGAGCAGCGAGGGCACCTGGGTGCAGAGCAAGGCCACAGCACCGAGCTCATCCCCAGCTCTCCTTGGCTATCACCTTCTCCCAGGCAGGACAAGATCTCCTGTTTTTAGAGCAGGCTGGCTTTGCAGTCTCAGAGCAATGCTGTGCTCTCACATGTACAGCAGTAAAAATCTGGAGTGAATTTGTTGCAGTCATAAACTCCTTAAGGTCTCATGTGTCTTCTCCATGACAAGAAGCAGCTGAGCTTTGCTCCTGCTCTCTGTCTTTCCCTGGCTCTCCTTCCAGGTATCAGTGTGTGATCAAGCAGTGCCACTGGTGGCAGCAGCAGCCTTTCCAGGTTGAGTGTCCCCAGGAGACAGGCAGTCCCCACGGAAAGAAGCCAAGGGCACGAATAGCCACGTTGCTCCAGGTCCCTGGCAGCGCTGTGCAAATTCCTAGGCCACCTGCTGCAGCCCTGTTGCCTTTAACGTAATGAAATAATGTCACTTCAAAAACACAGAGGACTTGACTCATACGTAGGTGCCCTGCAGGCTCCTCTAGCCCCACTTCAGTGCCCTGCCTGGCAAAAGCAGGGCCAGTGTAGTTGGTTAGCGTTTCACAAGTCTTGCCGGTTACGTTTTCTCCTCCTGCTCTTGTACTTTTGCTCTTTGACCTCATGCATAGCTTGAGCAAGGCTGAGGAAGGTACCTGCTTGCCTACAAGGAGCATGGCCTGAAGTAGCCTGGAGTGCCCTCTAAGTAACTGACCCTCTAAGAAGCTCTTTTGGTCTTTATGCTGATTCCGTTGTGCTCCAGGCATTTCTCCCCTTCTCTTTCTGCCTGTCTGCAAGGACTAGCAGCCCTGCTTTCTTCTTAAAGGGGTCCTAAACAGGAGCTTCGTGGTCTTGCTCACTTCCCAGTACAAATGTGCAGGAGAAGAAAGTCACTGTCTTTTTAGTAAGTGCATTTGCTCTCATCTATACAATATATGGTATATACGAGACACAATACTTACTTTCTCAAATAAGACTAACAAATATACAAAGAAAATAAACATAAATGCTAGTGTTCTGTTTTGTTTTCCCTTATTTTAAGTGCATTCTAGCAGTCTAACAAGCAGAGCTGACCACGCTGGCTGTGCTGCAGTTTGTACCTGCGAAGGCCACGTGCGCACATGGTGAGAGCCTGTGCTTCTCACTTTCCCCATTTACCCATTTCTTAGGGCTGTTCTCTCCAGCTAGGGCCAGATTTTACTTGTCTTGCTTATATGAATGATCCCACTGATTTCAAATCATATGAAAGAGGGCTGCAGAATGGGGTCCTTGTCATTAACCTACACAAGAATGCAACTGTTGGAAAGCACATACTGTTCCAGTCCCTATTTCTCACTTTCTTCCCCTTCCCCCTGCCGGAGGCAGTGGTGTCTCCTGACATGCTCAACTGCTGTAATAGGATCTCCCTGCTGCTCACTGCTCTGCACTTTGTTTTTCTTGGCACAGGGCTCTCTAAGACACTTTAAAACAGAAAGCAAGTCAAAGCACTTTTGGCTTATGTCCTTGCCTCTTCTCCCCCTTTCCCTTCTTGAAACAGTTTATGAATAAAATAGTAATGTTCTGTCTTAAAAACATTCAGTTGCAATCTTAAAATTTGAATTCTGAAGTACTCTTTTGAGTGTTCAAAAGTGGCATATGTTTATAATAGGCATAGAGGGAAAAGCCCATCCAGGAGTCTTGCATTGGGAAATAAAGGTGCAGACTCAATTTTTGGTAGAAATATGAATCCCTGTAGATCACTCGCTGCATATTTTAATGACATTTAAACATAACCAGATACAATTAATATTGGAGAAGTAGGCAGCTATTCTAAGCAGCAGGATCTGAAAGAGCAGTTTTCAACCGAAGACTTATTCACCATTCACTTATAAATGTGCTGAAAACAGTCTGTAGGAAATTAATTAAAATAACATTTTACCCAAATGGAGTATTTTTATTCATGCTGATACATAAGAAAATATATATATATCTATAAAGGACTCCTGTAAGCACAGAAGAGGTCAGACTTCCTGCGCTGCTTTGTCATGGCTGATATTTCTAGAAAGTTTTCAGGAATTTTAATCTCTCATTACAGGGTAATACAGTGCTTGAGTCTATATAGGGGATGGAAAATTTACCTATACCTGGAAGCAAACATAAAACACAGGCAGACTGAGCGCTTTGCACACTACACACACTCCTGCAGTCACCAGTGTGCACACCGCAGCTCATTCCAGCATTTTCAAGACCAGAATATCTGCAGCTTTTCTTCTTTTGGTTATTTTGTTTAAACGACAGCACTATACCATTTATATTCGCATAACAACTTGCAGCGAAATGGTTAGACTCTAGAACTAGCATAATCTTGTTTTGGCAGAGTCTTTCTTGATCTTACACTAGGGGCGGATGTGTCCAGGAAATACAAAAGTGAGAGAGTACTTGGAACTCAACAGAAAACCTGTCACATCTATTAAAACATAAAGGAATCACATGTAATCTAAATCCACATGTAATCTAATCCAGTCAAGTCTGCGGTTCTTTGGCACAGATCCACTGACATCAAGGGCTGTGTAAACTGGCACCAGCTAAGGGTTTGGCCCAACACTTTTCAAGTTCACAGGTGAAGGCATTAACCCATTTTCTCTTCTTTTACCGGTCCTCTCATTGCCAAATCTATGGTCAAGGGAAGTCCACTGCAAGAGATACCATCTCACAAGTCTACATTGTGATATCTTTGCAAAGGAGCAAGGCAAGAAATTCAAGGTGTTTTTTCCCACTACAGCCTGAGCACTCTGCTTGCTTGTGTACCGAGGCATGGGTACACAGGCCTGGGAATGCTACCTCCTTTGAGACAACTAGGTGGCTCTTGCCAAAAGCACATCATTTCCAGAGTAAATGCAGAAAATACAGGTGTAGTGTAGAAACTTCACATCATGTAACCTCGGAGGGATAATAAACCCACATTTTTTAAGTTCTTACGTCAGAATAGTAAGAAAAAATTTCCTATGTATCTGGGTCACTGCAGTGTCGGTGGTTTATTTGTCAGGCTTTGCATTTCATCTTATCAACAATACTATAGAAAATTAAAGCCATCTGAGAAATCAGAAAGATTTCCAGATACATGGAATAAAAAAGTTGAAAAAATGTTGCAGTGGTACAAGAGCATACAGATACATCTCATATTCTGATTATTTCAAAATATCTGCATATACTAACTGGATCCTTTGTTACTCAAAAGAAACACACACCACAACCGAAGAAAAACTCAGTGGGACATACTACAATACTTGGGACTTTTGCATAGCACCTGCCATAGTGCAGCACACATGAATATAACACATCTGGCACATTTAGAATGACCACATACATCGAGGTTCAGAGCACAATGCTGTTCCGTAGTGATTCCAGAGGGAACTGGGATGTGCCAGGAGGAACTCACAGTACCTGCAAAAGCCCAGACGAATGTGGTGTGAATGGAGTGTGCCCAGGGTGTGCACACAGCAAATAAGAGAATTTGAACTCTCTGCTTCTTGTTCCTAGCAAGTGAGAGCTGTACCAGAGTTTGAAAACATCTATCCTGGAACTGTAATTCTTTTAAGAAGTGGTTCTTCTGCTGGAGAAGTATCCAGTAGTTGATGATGCTTATTTTTATATCAGAGTTGCTATTCCAGCATGCAGTAAATAGTAATAATATATTTTTTCATTTTTTCATAATCTATTAAAGAAATGAAAGTAGGTTGCAAAGGGAGCGGGGGGAAACAGGCAGCTGCTACTGAACCTCACTGGGAGCAGTACAGTTAGGAACCATCAAAGTGTGGAAAACACTAGGTTTGGTAGGAAAATGCTGTCTTTTAAATTCATATTCGACAGAACTATGAACACTGGTGGGGAACTACAAAATTGCCTTTTTATAATTTATATACTTTGAACTCAATATAGTGTTTGTAAATGTAAACATTTGCCTTTTATTAGTAAGAAAATAGTTTTAATGATTTGTGCCCCTGCTTAATTTAATAAAACTGTTTTACATCTATGGTATGTGTGCTCAGTGGATGGTACTTATTAAGGAAGTAAGAGTATGCCAATGGATGGTAGTTATAACAAATTCAGTGCATACCAAAAGCTGTCACACTAGCTTACTGTCAAGTAAGGAGTGGCATAAACATTTGTGTTTAACAAACAGAACAGACTTAAGGCCAAAGCAACAGTATCAGGCTAATAGAGAAGGCATGTGCGATGTTCCGCCGCACGCCGCTGGGCTGGGCAGCACCGATAGCTGCTTGACCACACTCAGACACCCCTTCAGTCAGTAACATCTTTCCAGCCGCGGCAAAATATTCAGCCAAGACAAACCCCTAACAAAGAGAAGCATTTATAGAACCTTTTACTCCACTCTTTCTGCTGTAGATATGCTCTCTTCTTTGGCCTGGTGTTATTTCTGCTCCTCTTAAATTCTCACCAGCTTCTCCCTCTGCTATAGCTAGTGTGTAGTGCCGTGAATTACATGCTCATTTACAGCTAATAGGACAGAACCCACACACTTCTACACTTGAAGATCCAGAACCTCTGGCTTACAGAATTATCAAATATCATGATGACAACTGATTTTATGGATCTGATTGCTACAGGAAGAGACAGATGTGAAAGAGGAATGACTGCTCTGTGTGATCTTGGCTACTTTAACAAAGACGTGGGAGAGCTCAGAGGAGAACAGGGCTCAAGAGAATACAATTTGGCATAAAAATCTGGAGCCGGTCGCACCCTGCACTGTCCCCTTGCCAGTTTGGGAAACAATTACAGAGAAGAGGCTTCATTCAAGCCACACACATTGAAAAAAGTGGAATTAAAGGGAAGTGATTAACAGAAGGGTTAAGAGGAGGAAGATGTAAAGCCAGTCTCCTGGGCTTTATTTAGAAATGTCTGGCAAGCAATACTTCCATAACAAGTCAAAAAGCACATTTGCATTTTGAAGTCATGACAAATACTTGTCATGTTCAGTAATGTTACACTTTAGCAGTCACAACTGTTTTTAATTAACTTTATATATTGCATATATACATACACACAGACAAATGGGTGGCCTAAGTTAACTGTTTATCACCTGATTTGTAGGAAGGTCACAAAGAACTGACATTAATTGAGTATTTTACCACTGAAACACTCTTCTTTTTGTCTCAGGACAACCCTTCATCATGTACTAGATGGCTTATAAGTTAAGGAAAGTCATTTAAGAACAATGGAAACCATCCTTCATCTTAGGGTGATCAAAGAGGCAATAAAATGGCAGAAAAGTCCTACTGCATTTATTCAGATCATAGTATAAAATGAGACAGAAGTTTTTAAGATATCCAAAAGTGGAAAAAGGACAGAGAAAAAGCAAGGACTTGCAAACACCTATGTTATGCACTGAAGCAGGTGCACAGCTTGTGAATCCCCCCAAAAAAGACATTTGTCAAGGCCAAGCAGTGCAAATTTCCAAGGCCTGGAAGATGAATAAACTTAATTGGAGACACCATGACAGCTTTATATACTCATTTATCTTTGTTTGGTTCACCTGTTTGCTTTCTCCACCTAGGCTGAGCGTAGCCGCATTTTCCTATAGAATCTCCTTCCTCCACAGTGTCTGAAAGAACAAATTAACAATCCTATTGGGGGGTCCTTTCCTGAGGCAAGTTTCCTAAGGAGGATTTAATCTCTGTGTGCAAATCTGCAAGGCTTCCTGTTCTGAGTAGCCCCCATGTTTTCAGTCAGATATAAATCTGAACAGCAGCTGCATTATCAACCTTTTGTGGACCTTGATAAAGCAATTGTAGAATTGGAAAAAAACATTTTATGAGAAGAACTTGGAGTATTTATTGTCCTTTCCACTGTAGATTGGTATATACCTTTAAAAGAAGCTCTGGGACTTCACAGAAAGAAGCTCCATATAGATATAATGCATGTACATGCTATCACAGATGTCTTTTACCAGAATAAAGCATAGACACGGTCAAAATATGTTCCTGTCCACCATAGTAATGAGAACTATACAGTAGTTACTGCAAGAGTTGCTGAAAACAGCCTTTCTAAAGTAGGAAAATAAGCCAAACACTTTAAAATGGCAACCTTAAAACGCAGTCAGAGTAAGTGAAAAAATGTCCTTGAGTTAAAGTTAGCTGCTTTGGCTTAGGCCTCTGTGCATTAACTCCTGCCAGCAATACTTAGAAAAAACATAAACTTAATTAAAACAGAAGGACTGATGCGGGTATTGGCCTTACTTTCATAAATCCTTCAATGTTGCTCCATTTAACCCTGCAGTAAATCATTTTTCTTTGATCTTGAACTAATAGGATTAAAATCAACTTGTTAAAATTGAATCCTGAGGTCACGGTGAAGATTCATTAAGGCAGAACTGTATTAAAGTTCCTGTTTTCTTTTAGAAAAACAAAAGCAGTTGTTTGTGAGTTTATTACTCCAATCAGCTTTCTTTTTCTTCAGAGTTCCCTAATGTTAGATAGTAACTAATTCTACAGTTAGATTTTTTTTTTGCTTATAGTTTAGAAGTTCTTTGTCAGCCTCCTCCATTCAGTCTGTGGTGAGGTGGGTACCTGCGGCATCGCGGCACTTGGGAACACTGACAGTGTCTCTGGTGTTTTTTTCTGGAGTTCCCACACTTGCCTTATGGAAATAAATGGAAGTTTAATAATAAATCCATTTGGCGCGTGGGCTCACCGGGCAGGTGGGCTCCCCTTTCTGTGCCTCGCTGCATCTCAGTGCACTACCTCCTTCGCTGGGAGTCTCACACAGTTATTGGGAACCTTATTCTAAGTGGGTGCTGTACATTAAGGTGCAAAGCAATATGTCCTTGGGTCCCATCTTTACAGAATTTTTGTTTTAAGTGTTGGCAGCAACTTTGAGGTTAGTCACATTAATAACAAACTCTATAACAATATTTACTGCTATGTTGAATTTAATAGGAGAACTAAACATAGTAGAGGCTTCATTATTTAGTAGTGGCCTTACATAACAATTTTATTTTTATTAGCAGAATATTATATAATAAAATTGCCTATATTATGGACTACAGAACTACACCATAAAGAGGCCAGTCAACCATGTGTAGCTGTTGCATTCCAGAATCAACACATTTAGTCTCCTATCTAATATGATTCAATTTATAGCTAATGAGAATAAGTCATGATGTAAAAATGTAAACCTATTCCTTTGCAACAAATAGTCATTGATATATTTGCATGGAAGTCATGGTGAAGAATAAAACATAGCCAAAAGGTAAATTCATAGACATTCATTCAAGTAGATGAAATACTCAAACTGTTCAGCACTTTATTAGTAAAATGCTGAAGAATGTCATTTACAGCAAAGCCTTGAAAAGCTATCATGTCATCAGTAAACTGAAAAAATATAGTTGGTTAAAAAATTAAGGATTAGGTTTTTAAATATTGTGCATCTTTATATGTTTTTGTTCAAGAGAATAAGAACTCTGACACCACAAGATCACTTGATTGCTTTTGCTTGGTTTTGTATTTTCCTTTTCTTTATTATTAAACTAAATGAGATTTCTCATTTTTCACATTATTTGGTTTAATTTGTTTGAAAGCTGCTTGACTGTTTACTTTCTTATTCCAGTTAAAGCTCTGTGAAGTTATGGGTACTGTTTATTTGTCTAGTTAGTCAACTGGCTACATTTTTGGTCCGTTTTATGCTAAATTCTAAATTCTTCTGAAGTCATATAATATTTACTTGTAGTCTTGTCAGGTGAAAGAGAAAATATAAATTCACATTTTTGACTTATTTAATGGTAATCAAATACCATAAACATTTCTGAATAGAGAAGATACGGATCAGATTTGCTTCCCATATGATTTAGTTTAGAGAACCATTTAAAGATTTAAGTATGAAAAGTGTCACTATTTTACCTTCTAATTGCAGCAGTGTGCCTGTACACCTTCAGAAGTCCTCATTGCTAGTTACTTATGCAAAGGATAAATGCAGTAGTGGAGTGATAAAAGTATCTGAGCAGTAACGAGAAAATTCCCTTAGAACTAAAAACCTGCTGTTTCTAATCTGCGCAAATGTTACACACTCTAGCCTAGTCTGCACCTTGTGATGCCTTTTAGAAGAGAAGGGGCATTATCACGGCTACAGCCCATTCTCCTTTAGATCCCAAACACCTCTCAGATGCTGCAGGATGGAGCTAGCGAAGACCCTCGCTGTCTAATGAAATCCAGATCGCTACGTCAGGCACCCACACTACCTTTCAGGACATAAAAAGAGACAAGCACCTAACAAATCAGCAGAGCACTGACGGGAAAGCTCTTTCCAGGCTACCAAGAATTTTATCCTCTAGTTCACATGAATGTGGCTTTTATAACTGAGGTCAGAATTATGAATGTCACGTTTAACATGCAATTTAAAAAAATATTGAAGGAAAAAGTGCTATTTCATGTTGAATATTAGCTTTTCCTGAAAAAGCAATAATAAAAAGTGTCAGATACTAGTCTATAATCTATTTAGACATAATAACTTTCCTTAGGGAACATAAAAACTTCACGAAGAAGAAAAAAATCTTTGAAAATCAGATTAGCCTTCCCCCACTTGCTTTGTAGCATTACCCCACCTCTAAGAGAGATATAATCTATACTGTGCTAATGCTTTGTATAATTCTTGGTAAATAGTCACTTGAAGCTTGTCTGGAAATCATGACCTAGAATGTTCATCTTCTTCATGGGTGTTTCTATCTCAAATGCATTTTCATATCCTCTTGTAGGCTTTTAAGACTGCATGGGCAGTTTCCTGTAAACTTCAAAAAAATTATCAGGTAGTTTTAACCTTCTTAGTCCACCTTCTGCAAGCAGTCACTGGAACCATTTGAGGGATTAACTAATGGGAGGTTTAGGGCGGCTTTAAGCAGGCAAGCGCACGCGCCGCGGCCTCACAGCGAAGCGGGACCCCGCAGCGAAGCGGGACCCCGCGCAGCCCGGGGCGGCCGTGGAAAGGCCCTCCTGCATCCCAGGCTGCTCGGGGCCACGGGAGGCCCCTGCCCTCTGAAAGGGCTGAGCTCTGACTTTGGCCCTTGCAGCCTGGATTATCAGCAAGAGCAGTTTGATTGGGGTATTGTGTGTAGGGGTCTGAATGAGTAGGACAGTCAGGAATTCTGAAAGCAAAGAGCAGGAAGCTGCACAACGTGCTGTGTGCCAGGATCTTTGCATACGCACTTGCATATTGCACGTTACATACACAAATCTCATTGAGAGATTGTTAAATTGTCAGCTGAAAAGCCCAACACTTAGGATAGCTGCATGTTCTTGTCTTAATGACAAGAGTACTTGCCCCTTGAAAATGCACAGGATCGACAGTGCCGATTATTCGATCCTTTGTGCTGTCCCCGCGGTTTAAGGGAATGTTTCACATAGCTTTCTTACTGACTCAGTCTGAACTCTGCTTTAAATACAGATTTACTGTATTTAATTTTGTCAGCTATCCCCTTTGTGTTGGTTTCACAAACATTAATTAATCTTCCCCAGTGCGAAGCACAATGATGCTACAAGACAGGAACCTGCAGTCCAAATGAAAGGTCATCCTTGGTGGAGACAGGCCAGATTCGATAAGTCTTAAGCTTCAGATCTGTTCTTCTCGGGTATTTAGTGCTATGTAATCACCTTGAATATGTAGAGCAGGGACACTAATGCAAGGTGAAGTTCTGCAGCTCCATCACTTCAGCCAATCATCCAGATTAGGTGTCTCAAACTGGGCATTAACCAACTAATGAATGTTCATCTCATGACCACCTGTGAAAGTCCATTCTCAACGATTTACTTGGCAACACATCAAAACTTCATGGCAGAAGCAAAGCAGAGTTTGACTGTGTGAAAAAGGAGTGTGTATGTTCCCCAAATCTCTCCTTTCATGGCCCTCTGTCTCTCCGGGACCTCATGGAGGTGGTTTCCCTATGGCTGCCTTTCCAACGTTTCTTGCACCCCCTGTTCACCCATCTGCTTCAGGCGCTGACAGTCCTGCTCTGCAGCCTTCAGGGGGAGGTTTCTCACGCTGCAGACACCAGGTGACACCTCTAACAGGTGTTGTGAAATTTTAATTTGGGAACCTCTCTTTATTTCATGTTACGTGTGTAGAAAGGATGGAAGTTCTACTTTTGCAGCCAGGCATTGAATGAAGCATACTGAGGTTAAGCAAAGTTTCTAACCGCTAAATTTCACCAGTCTAGAAGAATGTTAGGGGTTAAGTAAGACAGGTATAAAACCCATTGATTATGGCAGTAAGGTGAGACTGGAGAGCAACCAACTAGATTCAACTATCCAGGCAAGAATGGGATTTGAGATTTGACATGGGCCAGGAAACCAACAGACTGTGATGCTGAAGCCAAATGAAAACGCAGGCAGAGGGAGAAGCCAGGGAGTTTGGCCCCAGCAAAGTGGGCTGCAGCCTGTGCAGCAGGACTAATCTCAAGCAGCTGTTGTGCAGCAGCGGGGCTGGGAAAGCTGCTTCCTGAGGAAGCACTCAGTGCGCTCCCCGCTGCCGGAGAGCCGCCCCACCGAAATCGAGATTCCCTGAGGTCACTTCTGTTGCTGATCAAATAGATCTGCAATGAATCTGTGTTTATTTCTGCTGTTTTTAATTGATACTGACAATTTCTATTTATGAACTGATAAGCTGAAGATTTTAATTTAACAGGACAGATATTTCTTTAAATAATCTACTTAGGGCAGAAATGCGTATTTTGGCTTGAAAGGATAGTTCTGTTCCCCAGTGCCTCTGGAACACCACAGACTTGAAAGCAACAGCTTTTGTTGTATAAGCAAAAAAAAATGTGCATGTCAAAGCTGAATTTTCCTTATTGTTTTCCTTGAAAATATCATCTAAACTTTCCAAGGGAATACATTTAAAAAACCCACACTGGTTGATTAGAAACAAATCAAACCAGATGCATTAAAAGTCTTCATATGAAAATTCCCAAGCTAGACTAGATCATACTTTGGAACTGAAATTCTGTAGATTAAGAAAACATGTTCTACACCCTTGCCTCTAAGCATTACTTTAAGAAAATATCACAGATTTCATTGAGTATGTTGCCTATGAGAGGGTAATTGGTGGACCCTAACACTGAACACTGGCTGTGTTTCCAGCTCTAATGTTGGTGGATCTCAGAGATGATGGCCCTTCCCTCCTGCGGTATTTACTGATTGCTTTCAAATTCCTGGAGAATGGCATTCTGGATTTCCAGAGCTTTATGGCAATACATTTGTTTAAATGAAAAAAAAAAAAAAGTTACTCTCAAAGTAGCAAATATGAGCCACATGTTAATACCAAAACCACCTTCAAATCTTGATGTTATAGGATGTGATAGTATAGCTTCAGAAAAGGAGTGACATTTTGAAGGGGAATCTATAATGGATGAGATATATAATGAACAGAAATCACTGCAACCGCTTTGCTGTCCTGCCTAGTGTCAGTCTGCACCAAAGATGATTTTTTCATAAATACTAGTGTTGAACTGTTCTTTTAGATACTTTATTTATTAATGTTGGATTGTAAAGGCAATGCATTGACTGTTTTTGAGATCTCACCTTATTTATACATGTTTCAATGTATCTAGCAAAACATTACCTTTAAGCAAGAAAATATTCTGGACAGGTCCTCAGTTATATTGATTAATACCAGTAGAGAAATAATTCCTCTTTTTGATACATAGCACATGTAGATACTGATTAAAAGCTGAAGTATTTGGCATTTGAAATTTTGAGAGGAAAAGGAAGACAGTTAAACCAAAGAATGGAAAGAAAAATTTTAGGTATTACTCTGGGTGATTCCGTCTGCTGAAGTGCAGGAGGGTTCCTATGAAAATCAGTTTAGAGACAGACAGCAATTAGCAAAAACTTTGTAAAGGGTTCTCATCCATTGTGGAAAAAAAAAGAATTATTCAGCATTAAACAACAACGTATTTTTGGATGTTGACTTTTAAAATAATAAAATAAATTTCTATAATTTTCAGTTGATTACAAACTTTTAAAAAGAATTTATTTACTACTACAAATGCCACTAAGGTAGATATTCTGCTTACAAATCTGAATTAATTAAATTGGAATATGCCAGTGAAAGCAATCCCTTTTTAAATATAGACTCTTTAGGTCTTGAAAATCCCTCTTACTAGTAATAACAGCCATAACTTCAAAGTGACTAGTGAAAAGCAAGTCCTCTTTCATTTTTTAATAAAGCGATTTTCTGGTGCAAGGGGACACACCTGACACTGCATGCAAAGCAATTGGTCTGTAATAAGTGGCCCAATGAAAGTTTAAGCCTTATTTCAGGGGTCATTGGCTCTTCTGACTGCTACTTGATCAGTTTAAAACTGGCTAATTTGTTAATCAGAGCAAAGCTTCAAACCTACCGTGATCACCTCCTGAGTATTATTTTCATACACTAATAATTAAAACAAAATTCTGAACAAAATTGTCATATGTTTTTCTAAAAGAGAAAGCGCATTAGCGTCTGGTGTAATATTAAATCAGGCTTCAGAAGTCAAAAGTTTGTTCTGTTCATATAGGGTTTTAAAACTATCTTTTTCTGATTTTTTTATCAATGATTTTGTTTTCTCTTGCATACCATATATATCACACTGAGTTCATTTTCACCTCACACTCATTTATGTCTATGTGTTTTTGGGAATTATTCCCATGGAGCATAATGCAACAGTTACCACCACTCTGTATCAAACAACTGGTTGCAAGAAGTAGAGAATCCAAAAATGAGAAAGAATTTAAGGGTTTGTCTGCATGAAAAAGACATCTTGACACAATTCGAATCTGATCTTAACTACGCACAGCTAACTGATGCCAAACTCCAACTTGAAAATTCAACTTTCTCCTTTGGTTCAATTTAATCTTTTCCTAATTGCTTTTACGTTAGATCTTCAACGAAAAGAGTGTCCATACAGGTTTTTATGCCAGTTTTGATAAAAAGAATCAAGTTAAACTCAAGTAAACTGCTTTCCATATAACAATACTGGATCTGTACTGTGGGGGAAGTAGAGGGAAAAATCACTGAGAAAAAAATAAGAAAAAGTACGACAGTTGGAAAATAAGTACCTGCTTCTAAGAATATTTATGCATTTTCTTCTGACTTGGCTTGGGGAAGAAAACAGCTTGACAAAACATCAGCTGAGAGGATGTTTCTGCCATTGCAAATCCACATGGTCATACTTGAGAGGCTTCTGGAAAATGAAATGCCATAGTTGAGGATCTGGAGAGTTTATAGGAAAGGTTTTACCCTAACGTCCGCCAAGTGGGAGCTGCTTCCAGGGCAGCTATTGTGTTTTGCCTGTTTGAGCTGGTCACTTAGGAGGCACATTATGATGCTTGCTTTTAGTTGTTTTATGTGTAACTATTTAGCTAGAGAAATAAACAGTGAAATCTTTCATAAAAAATATATATATTTTTAGTAATTTTTTTAGATCCACTGCTGGTGGAGTATTTGAAAAGGAAGATATATAGACACCTTAGCTTGATTAAAGCATGAAGTCTTCATTCTTCTTATTCTGTGCAAATATAAATCACTGAAAAAAATGCTGTTATGTTCAAAATCATTGTTCTTTTTAGTCTTTCCAGTCTGGGAGTCAGATACATTACTGTAGGCCAGGCTCATTGCTTGAAATAAAATATTTCTCCGGAGTACCACAGTTAGGCTTTAACTGATTTACTATAGTTAAACAGTAACAGTGAGAGTGTTCATAGTACCAAGACTGGTGGCAAAACCACCCATACAAACAAGCCATTCATGAGAGCAGGAAAGCTTGGAATAGTGTGAGCTTTTTCTCAACACTGCAGTGTGGGGAAAGCCTATCAAGGAAACATGAATCCAGCTCTGCAGTCCAGCTGGAATAAATTCTGAAATGAAAAGCATCAAGATATCAAGCAAGACCACTAGCGTTTTGAACATTACAGGGAAAAAGAGGGGTCTCTGCATGAACGTCTGTGGTGTGGTGGAGACACCGTAATGCCCTGGCAGAAGATTAAAAACAGGAACATGCAGCACTGGTGACAGGCAGCAGTGGTGACCTGGGGAGTTAGGGGCTCTTGTATTTGCAGAAACTTCTCTTTCTTTTTTGTTTGGAGGCTGGTGCTGATCAAGATGATAATGATTATTAAATCTATTCAAAAGGGGGGGAGCTAATTTTCCTCTCCAACACAGTCTTCCTTTCAGCTAGGCTACAGTCTGCCTATTACATGAAAATGACTTCAGTTCAGATGGCCTGAGGAATAGCATCTCCTCCATTTCAGAAGCTCTTCCACCCTTCCCCATTCATCTCTAATCTGAGCATCCTTTCAGGATGCTTAATCTCTGGTTTTGTTATTCTGCTCTGCTAAGTTTTGGGCAATGCTGATAAATAGTATTTTAGAAGCCTCCAGAGCATGCTTTATATGCACCTTTTCTAGACAGTGAACCACCCAATATAAACACTGTATCAGTCAGTCTTCAAGTAAATTGGTATTATAATGTTTCCCATTTTAAATACCAGACTGCCTGATTACTCATGGAAATATTAGTATCTGTTGAGCACAATTATCTTTCTGCCAGTCTTGGAAGCTTATTTACATCAACCCAAATGGGGAAGTTTCGCCCGGCACTGGCTGAGAGCTTGCGCAAGGGCAAGGGGAGAGGGCGCTGCGTGTGCCGCGAGGCAGCTTTCCCACGGCACCGCCAGCCACACACGTGGCAGGATGGGCTTACGACGTTACTTAGCGGTAGCACTTCAGCATTCTGGTTAGAAAAAAATCACTACGAAATGTGTCACCAAAGAATAAGATGGTTAAAAGGTGATTTTTGAAAAAGTTGTTGTACTCAAAGTGTGATTCCAGTTATTGTAGGTATTATGTTATTGGCTATTCTCTAATAGCAACTAGTTCGGCTCAACATCCCAACGCAATCCCTAGTTCTGCCTTTTACCCCAACATGGTGTTTTCTGTAGTGTGAATAATCATTTAAAACCCCACCCTGTTGGCCACGAGAGTTAGGCATCTATAAACAACAGCCTAGGTCTCCCCAAGACGCTGTCTCCTGCAGTACCATACTCTCTAGAGGCAAACACACAAAAAATAAGCTAGGCTCATTATCTAGGCCAAGCAAAGAAACCTATGGTGTCCAGCCAAAGGGCAGACCCTGAAAGAGCTGCTGGTTTCCTGCCTCCTCTTGAAGAAGTCTCTGCCCATATAACATCACGTGTGGCAGTGGCGCATGAAACCACTCGAGCCGGAGTGCGCTGGGTCTGAACCCCGCACCACGGCGGCACCGCTGCCCGTGCAGCCCCCGGCAGCCTCTGCCCCACAGCGCCAGGGTCTCTGCTGCTGCTGTCCCCGTGTGACGCCAGTAACTACTGAGGCCAAAACTTCTGCTGCTGCTCACGCCATTTATCTCACCAGGAGGAAACAGCCTACTTACTAACAGTGAAGAGAGCATGAATGTGGCAAAGGGGACAGAAGCCTAACACATTGCATCTAGATTCTCAGAAATACTCTCCAGCAGCTTCCCGTTGCAGAGGCATTTTGCACAGCTGATGTCTGCTCAAAACAGGTGCTTCGAGTTGTTTTGGTGTTTGTTTGGGGCAGCTTTACAGCTGAGTTGCAGCTGCCATGTTCTAGTTTTCAACACATTCAGAAAATAGAAACAAGTAGTCTTCTTTATAGAGCTACAGGCAGACACAATAAGCCAAGTTTTAGGGCTGCTTCAGTATTTGTGGAGTTCTCACTGAAGGAAATTTTTCTCGTATGAGCAGTAAGATTTTTCTGTTTGCTTTTCTGTGCTCAGATCGCAGCTTTGGAAGCTGTTGACACACATGCACAACAGGCTTAGCCATTTATTTATTTATTTATTTATGCTCAATTGAAAGCAGCTTTTCTTTCTTTAGATTTATGGTATCTTGTTTTCCTGAGTATTAAAATGCTTTGAAAATAATATTAAATTTCTGGGAGTAATATGTTTTAGCAGAAAATTGGTGAATGCTAAATGTTTAAAGCTAAGCAAAGAAAGCTGCAATGGTCATGGAAAAACAGTATTAGCAAGTGTGCTTTAATAAAGATAGGTAGGCAAGAGAAACATGGAAACAGCTCCCAAGCCTGAGCAAATTAGCTGTAAAAAATTAACTTGCAAGCATATGCAGCGGGATGCATACAAGATTTGTTTTCCATTACCTTTAAGGAATGCATTTTATGGTTTGAAACTGCATCTTCTTGCCCCGTCAAACACGGCTGACACCAAAGCATGTGAGGGGCTGGAGAGTGCCCAGTCACTGCACAGGGGCCAGCACAGCATCTTTCTCCCTGAAGCACCAAAACGCTCCTTATGGACGAGCTTCAACAGGCTGAGCTACAGATGTTGGAGACTCTGCTGCCCCTGCCTGTACCCAGTCTCTCTGTTGAAGGGACACCAGTCCGGGTCCGTGCACCCCTGGTGCTGACAGCCGCACAAATCCATCCCAAGCAGCTCTTCAGTTACTGTGCTGCACCCGAGCTGAGGCCATAAGCTGAGGCCAGACGGCTGGGGCAGGAAAATCTTAAACCACAGCCAAATCCACCAGAACATGTCTCTCTCAGCCCTCATTTTCTATGAGAAAAAAGCCAAGCTTACACAATATTACAGATTACTTGCTGCTTTGTGCCATTTGCACACATGCCTCCAACACGGGAGCTTCTCAAAGGCCTGGGCAACCTCTGTGGAGAAGCCTTGCCCTTCGTGAGGGTCCCAGCCTGCAGCGCCCGCCGCCCGCCGGCCCATGCCTGGGCTCACCCGCTGCATGGGCTGCCGCCTCCCTCGCAGCCATGGCTGTTTTAATGGCAGGTCTGTAACATTGTGTTCGTTCCTAGCTGGATTTAGAAACAATTAATAGTCTTCACTAAAACTCCCTGCTTTCAAGTTTGCCTTCGTAGTCCTTTTTTTTTTTGCCAAGCTAGACTATAGCAAGAGGCTAGCAAGAGGCTGAGAGCTCACTCAGTTCAGGACTGATTTGCAACAATTAAATTGCTATTTCTGAAATTAGGAAAACCTTTCGCCCATTCTAGATGTAAGTCCGGAATCTGTTATCACAAAAGTATTCTATATTAATGCAGTAAAGAAAAATATATAGCGCTTTGCATGTAGTCTCTTGAGGAAGGGCCTGAGGATCTGCACAAAATTTGCATTTTGCCCCTTGGCTTTCATGTAATGAGGGACATCTCTAAATTTGCTTTTCAAATTAAGACCAGTAGAGGAATGACAGTAAGTTCCTATATGAATTTACGGGTATGTCTGCCATGTTGCAATTTTTTTTCCCAGGGAAGAAAACCAAGTCTGTATTTCAGTTAATCTTATGGTGAACCATTTAGAAAACATGGGAGAATGTGTTAAAAAGAATAAACATAACAGAAACGAGATATTTAAATTGCATTTCCAAGAGAATTTCCTTCTTGGGTTTTAATGTTTAAAAATTTCAGATGTTCTTGGAAGGGAAGTTAAGGATTCATTTTAGGGGGAAAATCAAGATGACTAACACTGCATGTATTTAGCTTAGCTCCACCAGTGTTTATAGCACTAGACACACAGTGTTTTACTGCAAGAAGATGAATATTTATTAACAATTCAAAATGATCTGTTCCAAAATGCACAGTACACTCACAGTGATGTTTTACCACAGCAGACCAGGTGTTTCCTGTCTGGAGGAGAGCTGGAATGGCTGCTGGCTTACAGAGCTTTACTGAGCACTGCTTTTGTATGTTTAATGTGCAGCAAGGCAACATTTTTGCTCTGTCTTATCCCTCAAAATGCAAATGGTTAAAAGTGCTAAATGCTGGTATTACCTAACCTAATATGTAAGATGAACTTGGGAAAACTTGTTATGCACAAGGAACTGTACTTGTTCCTTATTTATTTCAACATCTCTAGGGTAGTTTTCCAAAAAAAAAAACCACCAATGATGTGGAATGAGAAAATGAAGAAGTCAGTGGAAATTCAGTTATCTATACAGTGCTTCTGTATGACATTTATGTTGATGGTAATTTCATAGCAGATTTCTGGAAACATATTGACTCTCAGTTTGTTCTTTTTCAAACTGCCCAGCTGGGTGTATTGGACTGTTCAGTCAGTTGCAACTTCAAGTCTTTCAACGCTACTAAAGCAGCCTGTGTGAGCTGAAAAACATACCCTTCCCACGGAGCCAGAAAGACTTGCAGTTACAACTCGAGACTGCAGCTACATACCTCACCTTACACACAGAACCATGCAATTGCTACAGATCAATTCCTGGCAGCAGAGATGAACCTCAACAAACTGCTGTACTGGGGCCCACCCCTGCCCACACAAGCAGCTCTCCTTCCAGAAGAGTGGGAATAGAGAACTGTGCACTGAAATGATCCGCACGTTGCTTAGGGATTCAGCTAGTTTGCAGAGGGGACACTTGCTCTTGGCTGATCCCTGCGTACTGTAGCTAGGCTAGTAAATCGCTCAAGCTGTAGATTCCCAAAAGAGCTCGGTTGTACTTTCAGTGATTGCATCAGAGCAGGGAGAAGATTGCACAAGAATATCCGTATGTCATCATCAACCCAACTCTTTTCAAAGGTCTGGAAGGAGACAAGAGCTTTGCCAGGCACAGCAGCCTCGGCCAAGAGGCACATTCTCCACAACTGGCACCATCTCCTTCCTGATCAGACATCCACCAGCCTGTGCTGCTGCACAGTAAACAAGTTGGTTCCCTTCCTTTTATGTTTCTAGACATAGCTTTACAGGTTAATCTTTTCTCAATTCCACTAAAACTTAGCAAAAATCAAACTTTATTAAAATATTTGCACACCACTTAGAAAACTGTGAGATACTTTCTAGCATTCTGGTTCAGATAGTTAAACAACAGAGCTCATGAAGAGCACGCTGCAGTAGTCTCTTTCTGAGGTACAGTAGCCAGAGTGAAATCTGCATCCTAAAGGAAAGGACACCGGTGGGTTGGAGAGAGAGATGCACTAAGGACAAAGCAGCTCACAGCTGCTACCTGGTGAGCAAATCTCTATGTGCCTAAATAAATACTGGCTGTCTCCAAGATTGTTGTAGCTGTCACAGAAGGGGCAGATACCAAGTGCTCCTCTGTGAAAAAGTAACCTGAAGATCCATTTCAAAGAGACATGATGAGCCCAAGAAACCAATCAGTGCTCCCAAAGCATTCCTGAAGTCAGAAAATGCTTCCTTCTTCCACTGCTGTGTCCCATGTCCACTGACTGCAACTACTCTGGCTGTTGCCTACAGTTTCAGGGAAGTTCTCCACCCACAGCATAGCACAGTTGCTTTAAGAACCAACAAACTACAGTTGCAAACTGCAATAGTAAAGCTAAGGTAGAGGCAAATTAAAAAAAAAAAAAAAAGAAAAAAAAATCTGTGAGTAGGAGGCAATAAAAAGCTTTGACAAATCTTCAGCTAGGAAACAAAGATATTCTCAGAAAGCTCCTTTCTTTAATAAAGCAAAATACATTTTTTTTTCTGCAGACACCTAGTGAAAATGAGATTGCAAAGATGGATGGACTGGCTGAAACACAAGTCATCTGTGACATCCCTGTCACATGGAGATAGGAAAAGTCTGAGGCTCTTAGAATACAAGTTCTTTCAGAACTGCACAACACAGCCATCAGTATCTTTTATATGGTATTAGTCCATAGGTTTAGTGCAGATAACTCATAATTCTAAAAAGGGTATTAAATTGTATTCTTGGTATTATTCCTACCGCAAAGGTGCCTTCACTGGTGTTCTATCCAACATTACAAGCTGCAGAGCAAACACTTCCTCTGAATATACCTACAGTGTCTAGAGGGAAGCCTGGAAGGTTTTCTGTAGGTGGAAGTACCACTGTGTGTGTCAAATGCTCACTGCACATCCGCAGGGGTCTGTACAGCCCTGCGGATTTGAGGCCACGGGATTTAAGCAGGGCTGGGGCCAGCTGTAGTTCAAACTCACTGTTAGGAAGCCATCTAGTGGCGAATTGCTGTTCTAAGACAAAAAGAATCTGTCCTGCTCACGTATCACCACTTCCAGATTTGGCACATAAAAGTAAATAAAGGGATTCGTACTGTGTGGGGTGGACTCTCATGAGATTTGTTGTCCAGTCCCTATATTCCTATAAATGGAGGGAGGGCGGGTACTTGCATGTATCATTGTTCAAAGTATTAGACACACAGTTTGCAAAATATCTCATCAGTAATTAACATATATATATATATATTTTAATTAAACATACAGGCCATGCTTTCTGGTTTAGTTCTGCAGTGTTTAAATAGGTGGGATTAGAGATAGGGGCAAGGGGAGGACAAACCTCATTCTATGAACCAGTTCCCTATTTACTGTTACTCAGGGTGTGCAAGGAGTGTTCAGATTATAAACAAAAAGAAGAAGAGCTGTGCTCTGACGATGGGAGGCAGTGTTTGAAGTTTAGACATGTTGGAGGTGTTCCAGCTTCTAACAGGCAACCAAATGTTTGGGGTCTTGAAAGCAGGAAATCCTCAGTGCTGTCTTCTTGCTGAATATAGGCTGGCCCCTGCTCTGGATTGGTGTTGACAGCATCACTGATGCAGAAATACAAAAATGTTTTGTCTTCATAGGCTTTTACAGGCTAAATCTGATTTGTTTAAAACCGCAATGGCAACACATGTCTCATTCAGGTAAAAGCAGGAATGTTCCTGTCCTGAGTTGGCGACCTCATGTTGCCTAACCTGGAAATACGAATGGCCAGTGGGACTCCTTGTAGGTGGATAAGAGAAGAAGGATCAACCCCTTATGTTACAAGATAAAAGTTTTTTTTAGTATTGCTTCCACTAAGAGAAAGATCAAATCCACAATGCAGAGACTGTGAGTTCCTGTCCTATTCACCTACCTTCTTCATCACAGCAAGTCCCTTTTCTCTTTTCCAAATGTCTTAAATCCCTGGTGTCTGAATGCGAATTGGGCCAGAAGCTGTGATCAAACTGATTTCCTACCTGAGGAAGTTATAATGTACATCCACTATCACCTTCTCTGTTTTTGTGCCTCTGATTCCTTCTCTGAAATCAGAGCTATTTCCCTTTTTCCTTCTCCAAGGATTAACCTTCCCTGTTTCTTCTCCTACTGAAAGTCTTCCTCTCAGTTATAGCCTCCCTTTACAAGTTTCTTCATCTTGGACATCCTTCCTTCACTGCACTGGATCACACATTTGAAATCTTTTCCAGGCTCATCTAATCAGCTCTAATTTGTTGTCTACTCTTCACTTAGCAATAGCACATACTGGGAGCAGGATAACGTAAAACACATTCCCCCTATCAAGAATTCTATATTGAAGTTTTGTCCTACATCCCAGTAAGGTGTGAAGTGTGAGGGCAATCATTTCACTTCATTTTCCAAGTGAAGATAAAATACTGTTAGGTAACTTCATGCTTTTAAATAGCAGCCATTTTAAAGTCCATTTTTTTCCACTCCATCCTTTGTGTCCCTCTACCACAAAAGCCTCAGGTGTCCCTTATGCCCTGCTGCCGCATGCACCAAGGATGAATGAAACGTGCCGTGGTTTGCCCCATGTGCCTCACGAGCTCCTTGGCCACTTGCTGCCTACCTCCCTTCCCTTCGGGTGGCCCTATTCCCCTGTCAGCTTTCATGCCAGCTCCAGCATCTTTTCAGCTTCTCACCATCTGTCAAGGTTGGGAGAAATTAGCCACCAAGTTCTAAAGTTACTGGGAGGACACTGAAGGTACAGCTGCCTACAAGCTGCTTTTCCTTGGGAAGCCAGGCCAGAAAGCTCCTTCAAGAGTCTAGGGCAGGCCCTGCAGAGGAGCCTTCTCCTCCTGCAGAAACCTCATGCATCCTGGAAAAGGGAGTCGCACGTAACATAGAAGATTTTCAGTGAGAGTGATGTGCCCCACTGCTGTGCCCTGCTTGGCAAACGTGGGTGTCAACGGAGGCTGCAGCAGGCCACTTTCCTCATGGCTTGTGCTTGGAGCACTGTCCTGCCTTGTGCCTTGCACAGGCAGCCAAGCAGCTGTGCCATGAGTCAGAGGTGCTGCTGGGGGCAAGTGACCCCCTGAGGCAGCAGCCGACCATGAGTGTGACCAGGAGCACCTTGAATGTTTGTGCACGGTGGCAGCCACCACAGACCTCTTCATTCAGAGCCCAGAGCAGAGTCCCATCCAAGGCGCTGCCAGTCCCAGGAAGCTGCCTGTGCTGGGCCTTGGACCAGGCCCCCCGGCGGGCAGCAGCAGCCTCTGTGCAGCAGCCCTGCCGCTCTCCGCCTCTGCACCGGGACATGCAATTCCAGCAAACTCGGGCAAATGCTCAGAGACGGAGTTTAGGGCTGCTTCCAGGCAGCTCACATGAATAAAAGCCTTCATTATTTTTGAGATTTACTAATTGTTTTTTTGATTGGGAACATTGGAAAAGAGAACACCTATTTTTCTGTTTTTGCTGACTCCAGCACTTTCTGGCTTCAGCACCCTAGGGAAGCAGGGATTTAGTCATCCAGTCGCGTAACTACGTGGACCTTAATGAGTAACACATTTGTACTTTCCATTCTCCGTCTGAGAAAGGGCCCTATAAATAAAGAGTATTTGCCCTCGGATCAAGAAAGCTTTTTCTTAAATAATGTCATTAAATATTAAATTAGAGGTACGGGCAATTACTGGTAAAAATGTTAAATACTGCATAACCTCTGAATGTGACCTAATTTAATATAATTTTATAAATGCCTGAATTCAATTAAATAAAAACTTTTGTGTAATATTAAAACTGTGTGCTTAGTTTTCCCCAGAGTTCACAGTAGGTTACTGTGAGCCAAACAGCATTACAGAATTTATTTAAAATGCCAAAAGTCTTAGGATAGATCCTGTACACTTCTAGCTGAATCCCATGTCACTGAACAGCAATTACTGGGCAGAAGCTGCTGCATTAAATAATTGCTAGCTAATAAATATAGTTTAGACACATTATAAACCTGGATATTAAACCTGTTAGAGTGAATGAAATGTTTATTGCAGAAAAATATGCAGTTTGCTATTTTGACCTAGGTGCGTTGCCATGGAAACTGAAATCTTTCTTGTGCAATAAAAATCTGCTTGTCATCTGATTTGAGCCAGTTATTTGCACAGGTGGTTTTCTTAGCAGACAAGTAGTTAGTAAAAACAAATCTATTCTTTCTCAATAGTTCCATTATGTGTTCCCATAACAATGTGTTTCATTTCACTGGCTTTGTAATTAATGATCCATTATCAACTAATTAAATCACATTTAGAATTTATATGAGTTCATCTGTTGCACAACACTTGCTCTCCAGTCCTGCTTCCTGGGTGTGTTACCCTTCTAAGAGTTTTAATTAATGGTGAGAATGAAGCATTAGAGGTTGCATGATACTACAGACAGACTAAAGTAGTAACAAATGTGGACACGTAAATATATCCAACAATTTAATACCAATTTCCTTCAATGAAATAAGGCAGCAGCAGGAGTAACTGAAATCAGATTTCCAATCTACACTAAAAGTGTTGTAAAATATTAAGTTCATATGGTTGCAGACAATGGAAACTGAAATGTGAACTATACTAACAGTTCCAAAATGCCATCCAAAAGAAAATTTAACTTAATATGCAACATATTTGCTTGTAGGCCTGCTCCAGACCTCACTGAGATCAGTGAAAATATGCTCATTAACTGCAAGAGATTTTGGAAATAGCTCTTGATTTGGGCAGGGCTTGTCTCCATCTCTAACAGTACATTACACTGTATAGTTGGTTTGCGAACTTAACTTTCATACGGTACCATAAAAGGCAGTGATAGAAGCAAGATGGAAGCAGGTATAAAGACAAAACAAACACTTGATCGTTATCTGTTGTATTAAGGTGTATGTTTTCTTTAAGTAGATATTAAGATATACTATAACTACATAAAGACAAATACAGTAATAGATTTTTTAAAATCCTATTTGATTTTACTAATACCTTTTAAGCTATACTTAAGACTAATGATACTTATAATCAAGTAGAGCAGGTAGACTCATTTTTTCATTTTGTTCTTGAATTGATTAATGGATAGTAATGCAAATTTGTCAAGCTTGGCAGATTATTCATGAGATTTACTCAGCCAGTTCTTAACTCAGTGTTCTCCACTGTGACACCTGCATCTCACACATGTAATGTAGTATGCGGTTTATGCTCCTCATCTTGCTCCAGAATGCCCTACATGGCAGTTGTAGCTCATGTGCCACATTTGTCACCTCTGGCCACAACACTGGCAGGTGCACGGTGTCATGAGGGGGGAAGCCAGGGAGCTGCCCAGCCGGCTCCCAAAGGAGCCCTGCGAGAAGGGACGTGCGGCTGCTGCACTGTAACGTCAAACGCTCCTTGCATCGGGTGCATGGTCTGGCATCCAGCCACTTGAGGGGATGAGCACAGCCTGGAGCATGAAGGGATCTGCTGTGCAAACTAATTCCTCATTCCAACTATCACTCAGCTGAAGGAGGTTTCGAAAGCCTCAAAACAGGGATCGTATTTGGGGTGGGTGGGGTGGTTAACATGTGAAAATTCCCATTTGAAACCAGTAGGCTCTTAAGCTGCTTTTACAGACGTTTTGAGCTTGTGCTACAAAAGATAAGCTGTGCAGGATTTAAGATTTCAGGAAAATATTTTAGGTAAATAACAGACCTTTACACATTCCTCTGTGAATGTGGCAAATAGTGTAAATAGCTTTTTGAGACCAATTATACAAGTTGGATGTTTAGTCTACAAATTAGGTGCAGTTAACTAAAGCTCCTTTGTTTCTACTTGGAATGGATTTATCAAAGATTTAAGAACCAGGTTTTATTCTTGCGGTGGAATGTTGTATCATGTGCAGCCTGAGCGCCTGCTGTGCAATGCTCTGCACAAGCTGGGGTAAGAAACTTCACTAGTCAAAAACTGCACTTTATATGGCCTTATGCTCAACAGTTTGTCACTGAATTTTTCACTTAGAGAACAGCAGTACATATATTATTATATTTTAAAATAAATTATTTTTAATAATGCAAAATGGATTTTCTCACGTTATATTTACTATGTATTTTTCACTAGATGTCACTAGAGTACCATAAACACCAGAAGAACATGTTGTCTTGTAGTTCAGTTGAGTTCTAGCATGTAAGAATTTATCTAGCCTGAAATTCACTTTAATTTTATAACATATATTATGTGCAATGGTGATTGCACATAATCATAATGGGACATGTGCAACATTATCATAAAGAAAACACTGCTGAGATCTGAACTCATACACATGAGTATTCTCCCTCCCACACATGGACACACACACACACACAATACACTGAGAAGGTCAAACACCCAAATACAATGACAAAAAAAAAGAATTTAAAGTAGAGGAAGGGTTTCAGTTAACAAAAGAAAAAGGGAAGAGACATTTCCATGGGGAATGAATGGAGCAGCAAAAGAACAAGTTTCAAATGTTTAACAGGAATCTGGCAAGGAAGGAACTGTGGCCAAGCATGAAAGGACAGCTTTAACATATTAAAAATGCCCGTAATCTTGGAAAGGCTATGCCTACAGAAGAGAAATTCTATTAAAGCTTAGAAAAGAGGAAAAACCTTCCTCTTGAATTGGAGAGTAGATAAGAGGCTAACAAATATGGTAGACTCTAGGGATATTATATTTCTTTATCCTGGAGAAAGAAAGTAGTCTGTCTATAATCTTAGGACTTTCCTGAAGATTAGTGAACAGCAAACTAAGACCAGCTCTTCCATCTGCTGCTGACTTCCATGGTTGCCCTGGCTTTGGTAAAGTCATTCTGACTTAAAGCAGATGAAGATCAGACCTCTGTATGTTAGAAGTATTTACCAAGTGAGCAGATAACATCTACTATTTTTTTTTCCCAAAGAATTGTATTAAATTATGTGCAGTTTAGTTTAGGTGCCTTGTATTTTCTTTAAATTGTGTTTAACAATATGGTTTTTACTTTTACAATATGGTTTTTACTGACAACTGTCTTTACAGTTGTCACTTGCACTTTTTAAAACTGATCTCATCCAGGCTAATGCAATGTATTCAGACTAGTGATTTGGTAATCCTATGGTCCCATGCATATAAAGCTCAATATATATGCTATGTGCTCTGACAGATAAGCTTTGGCAGATTTAGCTGCAGTAGCTTAAAATGTGACCACCTCCAGCTGTTCACCTAATACCACTGCCTTCCAGCCACATGGACCTCCAAGAAGAGTGACAGAATGGGACATGTGTCAACACTTTAAGTGCCTCTGTTCACAGTCTGGCATTTGAGCCTAAAGCTCTGATGACAGAAGGTTTGTATGGAGAACAAGAGTGAGCCAGACTGATGTGCAGACACATCCTCCCTGCTACAAGGGCAGCAATCATCGTCAAGGCAAAGCAGACAGCTGGGGGTAGGAACAACTGCCACAACTAAATCTGTCAGAGTTTCATAATCAGAGCTAAAGGCATCGGCAGAGCTGCAGAAATACAGGGTTCAGTCTCTCTGTGTTAACAAACACTTGAGCATGCTCTCAGTTATGTTGACTTCACAGCTCTTAATGCCCAAACCTAAAGTCAATAAAAATCCATCAACTAATTTTTGATCCATTCCAAATTAAGATTTTCTTCCATTTCCTTATTAAAATGGTTTGCAGTTCTATCTCTCTAATAGTATTCGTTTATACAGTAATAATATTTTACATTAGCTAACTGTAAAGACCTATCTTGTGACGGGTTCTCTCCTACACTGAAAAAGTTTCATTACACAATGCATGCTTTTACCATTGAAGCCGTATTATTATCAGCAATTGTGACAAAGTTTTGTCTTGGTAACAAATTTTCATCAAAAGTGTAGCTATTGAATACAAATACTCATTTTTTTTTCACATGGCTGTCATGCAAGCCTTGATTTTAGTCCTTTAGTGTGAATATTTATGTATTTTTATGAGCCCGATGGCTGGCCATGACAGATTCAGGAACAGTCTGATTAGGAAAGGTGTCAATAAATATCAACAGTGATGTGGTTTCCACAATTTAATAGCAGTGCATTTATTCAAATGTTCTTTCTGTAGTCGACTGCGTATTTCCACATAATCACTCTGGACACTGTCTCTCCAGTCAGAAATATAAAAATGTATCTGACCAATGTGCTATGTATCGGATTTTTCTTTATAATCTCATTAAAAAGTATACAGTGAACACAAAACCATAATTTACCTGGTGTTGCAGATTCATTAAACATCAAAAGAGTGCTTGATGGAGTAGAATAATCCTATTCTGCATCCTTCATTGAACTTCTTTCAGAAAAAGTTTATTCATTTAATTAGAAGGTTTCTCTATGTGAAGATTCCACTGGCCTTACTAGTCTAACAGAATTTGCATTTTTTATCCCAAGACCCCTCTGTTTCACTGTACTCAGGATAAGTGTGTTAGGACACGTGCTGCAAAATACAATACTTTCAAAATTATGTTAGCAATAATTCAAAATTGAAGGAACAGAGGCTCCATTACACTTTAAAGTGGAATTTTCCCTTCAAATCTATGGATTAGTCATGGCAAACAATTAAATATTTAACTCAACATTAAATGGGATTATTAAATATATTTTCAAAGTGGAAAATCACATGCATTATTCTATTCCCAGTATAAAAGGACAGTGAATTAGTTTCTCTTTTCATTCTGTTTGAAACAATGAATAACACTATGGCTTTCCTGAGCCTCAGAGGACTTTGCTGACTCACATGCACTGAAAACTCTCTGGCTCACTTCAACGTGAAGGTGACATTCTCTGTGGTTAAATCCTACCACTGCTGTAGCGATGACAAGCCTTGTAAAAGCAGGGATGTTGCAAACTGGCACACTGGCCAAAGCCAACGTTAAGTCCCCACTTCAACCCTGTGTACAGACAAACAGAATTTAGAAATATGATGATGAGCACTTTGCAGGTCAGCAGCCATAGCAAACAGCTGGAAGAGTCTTCTCTGTTCCTCCATTTTTCTCTTTTATGTGTCTCACTTTGGGGAGTGTGGCCTTTCTCACACCCAGATCAGTATGGTTGCAACCACTCATTCTAGGAAAATCAGGACCTGTTTGTAACATTAGCTATGAGGGCAGAAGAGAAGGTCAAGTCTCTCCACCCAGAGAATGGCTAGGTAGCTAAGCAGGCAGTTCTTAATCCAAGCCATTGCTTCTCAGCAAAAGGGACAAGGGAGGTGCAGGGACAGATCTTCAGCATTTGGAACAGCAAGAAGGGAAAACAGCTGGAATATCTAATCCAAAAAAAAAAAAAAAAAGTATCACCTGAAAACAAGTATTTTCTTCAGCAGTATAAGACTCCCTTTCATGCCTGTGTTATGTGAAAGCTTATTTCATGCTCAGTATCAGATAAATTGCAGGTATTTTCTTGATATATCTTTTCTTGTCTGACTAATAGGCATAATGAGCATCAATAGATAGTAAAAAATGTTGATGAGTCCCAAATTTATAGTATTCAGAATTCAGAGCAGTGGTAAGCTCTGAAAATCATCAAAATGTACAGAATTATTTTTAAGAGAAAATATCAGAAGAGAACTGTGATAGGTTATCAGGAATTGTTGTATTTCTATGGACAGCTGGAAAGATCTTTGGAAATAAGGTTGTTAGTTAATGAGATCATTTGAATAGTCTTTCTAAATGGTTGGCAACCCCATGAGGGTGGAAGAGCCTTTCACCTTGTGGCCCATTTCACATTAAGCAATGACAGGGTTGCTTGAAATGTAATCTTTGGAGACTGCTTTGAAGAAAATGCATTTTCTAGATTTTCTTACTATATCTCTGCTAAGGGATTCTCTCAGGAAGGCCTTTCCTTTAGCTACAGTTGGAGTCTTTGCAGGAAAATATGATCTTTGATTTAATAAAGTGTGTATTCAATTTAAAACTAAGCTTTCACTATGCTTGGATAGACATATATGAAGAAGTCTTATGCCTGCCATGCCAAGGCTGTTGTGAGTGACTTAAAAAAATATATATTATTATTTGAAACAGTGGACTGCTTACAACCATCTTGGGCCTTTGCTCTTTGGTTTATTTCAGACTATCTTCCGGAACAGTAAGAGATAACACAGAGCCAATTGCGTTCAGGTGCTTGATTCTTTTGTTGCTATAATTGCTACCTGGAGGCAAGCTAGTCCTTGAAACAACTGGATACTTTTGTTGCACAAATCCATAGTAACCAACCAGAATGACCATGTTATTTGAGGGGATAACGTATGCATTAAACGAACACAAAAACAATTAAGTCTGTAGTCAGATATTTTGAGCAATCAAGATGCTGATAAGTATGTTCAGCTATAATATTTTGCTGCTCTACTTTCACAAAAACTTATCTTTTCATGGGATGAACTAAAGTTTAAGTAATAGGTTTTGATCTGTTTTTTTCAGGGCACAGAATAAATGTTTATTTCCTCTGGCAAATTATTCCCTTTCACTCATCTCCATTTCATGTTTTTTAGAAGATTTCTCTCATTTAGCTTACTTGCAATTCCCACAGAAGGCTAATAAAACAAAAGTGGATACAAAATCATGCCAGAAACTTAGTCCTTGAGCTAAGAACAACTTTTGGATGGCGGGAGTGTGCCATGGGTTGGCAAGCTGGTGTTTTTCTGGGGCGGCTGCCATCGTGTGCTTCAGCAGCTAAGCATTCACTTTCAAAACAGTGTGGGGGTAAACCCAGCCCCATTAAGTCAGTGGCAAAATTCCCATCAACTTCAGGAGACCAGAATTTCTTTTTAAGTCTCTGGGCTCAGTGCAGCATTTGTATTCTTCTGTCTGGTGTGCTATTTTAGTGCTCGTTTTTTCCCTTGTTTCTTGAGGATTATTTGATGTGACAACTATTGTTCTATATTACACCTTACATTCGTTTTGGTATTTCACTTTAGGATTGCTTCCTTCTACCCCTCTATTAGGAAATGAAGCATTTACCATGAAGACAAAATAAGTCTCTACTCCCTTTGGATATGAAGTAAATCTTCCACATATAAATCAAAGGGCAGGTGCTTGAAGCCATATCTAAAAGACAAGGTGAAATAAGCTTGCAGAGAAATGAGAAATGGCACAATTCTTTGCAAAGACATGCTGGCTCTGAATAGAGGTGGCAGTTCGGTAGCATCTGAAGCACAGGAGCAGTTTGAAGAGCATTAACATTTTCAGGGTCATTATTGTTTTCTTCATTGCTGCGCAGGTAAAAAAAAAAGACAAGCTGCACACATTGCAGTGAATGGCCATGGATGAAGATTTAGAAACTAGCATGTCTTCTGAAGTACTGATAAAAAAATACTATTTGAAGATTTTTTCTATACAAAGTCTTCATATATCTTTATCTTAGTGCAGTCTTCACTGTTCTTACAAACAGCTTGGTTTGGTTCATACCTAAAAGCTTGAGATAAAATGCTGATGACACATGAAGAATACATGAATAAGCTGATTTCATTCACAATGACTTATGTACTTTTCCTACATTTGATGTTTTATCTCATTCTACTCATCATCCACTTGATCAAAAGCACCTAAATATCTGCCATATGTAACGCTTATCCACTCACAGATGAGAAGATTAAGAGCTAAGATATTTGGCTTTACAGCCTTGTCTTATGGCATGAGATTTCCGTGTCTATAGGATGGGGACTGCCTTAAGTTGTGCTGTTAGATGTACTAAGCCTGGAACAGCTGTGCTGAACCTATCCCAGAGTTATCTACATATGGTTACTGAGAGAAACAAATCTAAGTTTGTTTTTAATAGATTAGTTAAACTTCACTAAATGCTTGTGTCAACATTCTCATTTGGAATTAAAGCAGCCTTAATTCAGTTTCATTCACTTAGAAAATTGATTAACTGTATGGGTAGAGCACTGAAAGCAATAATATTACCCCAGCTTAATGAGTTACCATTCATCAGCTAGTCTTCAATAACTTCTTGTCTATAAGCTCCTACTCCACCAGCGATGCAAGATTTTGCCTTGCAATTGTTAGAGACTGACAGGCTGTACATGGTCAGGGAAAGCAGTTAAGCTGATAGGCAGAAATCTTTTAATCTTGATTGCCTTGAAACCATACTGTATTTTTCTTAAGTTTAGATGAGCCCTAACTCTCATTTCACATTCCTGTGGGGATTTCTAAGTGGGCTGCTATTCTTCCCCATCGGGAGCACCGCCGCCCAACACTGGGGCACGCAGCGGTCCTGCCAGCATGGGCACAGCATCCACTTCTGTGCCAGTTCATGAGAAGCCCACAGGAGCTTCATGGTTTTTGGGGTGGGGGAGAGAGAAAGGAGGGCCTTCTTAAGGCATCATTTCTTAGCAGCACTGCTCCACAAAAAGCCGGCTTGCTCTTGCACCATTTGCTTGCTTGCACAATTTGTTGCTGCAAACCTGGGAGCTCCACAACTGCACCTCTGTCCTGCAGTTTACTAAGACCTCTTTTCCCCATAACTCTGTGAATGGACACAGAGCTGCAAGGTGAGACTTCACAGTATGCACACACTGCAGTCACACAGCAACCACAGGGATAAAAGGGATAGATTTAACAGATGTAACATGGATAGATTTAACAGAATCGGTATTATAGAGGTGTACATATATAGGCATCACTCCAGTTTTACCTAAGCAGCCTAATTCACCCTACTGAAGAACAGGGCAGGTGAGCTGGAGCGGCGCTCGGTGCTGCCGGCGCTGCCTCCCTGCGCGCAGGGGCCGGCCCCGCACCGCTCCCAGGCGGTGGCTCCCAGGCGGTGGCTCCCACCGGCGTTGCGCACATCTGTGCTGAGCCACGACAAAGGCAGGGCCAAGGACCAAGGCAGCTGCAATTACAATTTCTGTGCTTGCAAAATATTTTCCAATAAGCTCTTCCATAATCTAAAAATTCCACAAAGATAGAATACACTGAAACAACTGTTCTTGAATTAGTTTAATTATAAACCTCAGTTAAGGAGGAAGATGAACAAGTAAAAGGCAAGCACTTTGCAGGGCTTTTCAAATTATTATAAAGTTTGCAAAATTGGGCCCACTGTGTCTATTACCCACTTTATAACACAGTAGTGACTGTGCTGTTTGTTTGCTACTCTGCGGGATGCTCTCATGGATCTTACAGCTTTGCCAATTGCTTTATTCATTGGCAATTTTGTCAAATGACACAGTAAAAGGAAATAATTAGACTTTCTTTATAGTGCCAAAATGCATTTTCCTGAATGACTATTTCCAGCAGCCAGTACAGTTAAGTAAAGACTTGGTCCAGTATACTATAGAGAAATTAAAAATTGATAGTAAGCATTCACCTCCTGCAAGATCTTCAAATTTGAAGCAAGGAAAGCACACTGGTTCACAGTCTTTAAAGCAGTTTCTCACTACCTTTCTTTTGTACTCATGTTCAGATCGACTCCCTGCATGGCACTTTCTCCTCACAGTCACCCAGATTTGCTCAAAAAATCCCTATTTCTGACACAGGCTCTCTGATATAAGAGCAGTAGGTCCCTGGGGAAGTATGAAGTACCTATTTTAACTACACTAGACTGCAGGCTTACAAGATTCTAGGTCAATCTCTACAGAGTGTCTTTTCACTTCACATGGTAATGTCCAGCTTGTTGCTATCTACTGCACATGACTGAGTCCCTTTTAAGCCCCTGATGTAAACCCATATATTGAGCACCAGCACTCGGTCCCTTTTTGACACTCTTTTCCTGACACTATGGAAAAATCACTAGTAAAACAACTCAGGAAATGCCTGTTCTGAAGAAAGGAACAGTAATTCTTTGATCTGCAAGAAGCAGACACAGAAAATCGCATTTACACATGCAGAGGAGTCAATACAGAGGAAGACCCAAGATACAGGAGTGATGCATTTGGAGGAGGTGGCACCACAGATGCTTGCAAGACATGAAAGGAGCATGAGGAAAGAAGGGGGGCTATAAACACAGCAGCAATAATGTGGGTTGTGGCAGAAGCAAGGATACTGGTGATTTAATTAGATAAAGTTGACAGAATTAGTTGCTTCTTATCAAACCCACCATAGGCACTTTTAAAAAATTCATTCAGCAATCTTTTCATCAAGCAAAAACCTGTTTCTCATTAAGCAAGATGAAATTTATAATTTTAAATGAAAACTATGCCAGTAAATCACCCCTTTCCCATCCATATCCCTTTCTCAGAACTCACCAAACATCAAAACCCAAGCAAGGAAAAAAATTAAAAAAAATAAAAAAAAATAAAAAAAGGTCTGCTAATCTGTTCATTTATGTGTACCTTAAAACAGCCACTGCAGAGGCCTTTGCCATTATCTGTGGAAGATACATAATTGTGGAAATTTTTAAAGATCCCATCTGTCTCCCCAGTACATTTGTTCTAACTGTGAAAAGACAAGGAGGTTCTTGCCTCTCATTATTACAACCCGACTTGCTGAGTTTCTTTCTCATAACAACACAGGTCAGAGGGGAAGCACCTTAATGAGAATCCTGGTAAGACAAATGGAAAATGCAGTTCATCCTCCCATCTTCATCAAAACTTCATAATCAGAATGGAAACACTGATATCCTTAAAGTTAATTTTATTGCTTTGTCTTTTTTTTGGGTCTTTGTTGAAGCAGGACAATTACTGCATGTACGTTCACTGTAAGTATTAATACTCCCATTTATAAATGTACTAGCATAAGAGCAAGAAACTAAAGGGCAATATAATTTTAATTCTTTAGTTTTATCTCCAGAAAGCTATTTTAACTTCTTCAGCCCATAAATTATGTGGAAAGGAAGAATGCACAGAGTCAAGGCTGTTTAAAGTTGAGATGATCAAAAAGAAAAAGAGGAGAGGGCACTTCAGCTTTCTGTCAACACATATTTTATATGCATCACTTTCACACAGCTATATTGAAGCCAGAGATAACAAATAACAATATTTCCCTTACACACAGGGAAGGAAGCAAAGGTGAGATCATTCCAAGGTTATTATTCTGTTTACTACATATCTCTCCGCATACACACACACACACACACACGCACGCACGCACACTCAGGAGATACTAATTAATTGCATTGTACAATTACTAAGTTAAGCATACAGTAGAAATACAAATAAAAATCACAATCTTTATATCTAATCCTTATGTCTTATTTATACTACATTTCAACATACTCATCTGCTAGGGAAACCTGGCAGCTTTTATTCAAAGTCAGCGTGGCCTGTGGGAGCTGTGAAGCAAGGTGAAGGTGGGAGACTTGGCCAAGGTGAGCTGGCTCGGGTGGACTGCATCTCCCTGTACAACCTCGCACGCGATGTCGCTCAGGCCTTGTCTGCTCACCTTCAGCTGCAGTTTCGATGTGCTAGATTTGGATCCACTCACTGCAATTAAAGCTCATCTCTGCAGAACAGATATATTTACAGGTACATGAGTTTGTACAACTCAAGGTGCCTAACTATCTAAAACTGTCTTTTCTTAATTATATGCATTGGTTTTAGAATAAGTGTGAAACTACATCTGTGTGCTGCGTATGTTCTTGTGTGTCAAGATCTACTTATTTATGTTTTTAAACAGAAATTTTCTGCACCCCTCATATATCCTCACCTGTGCTAGTAAATGTCAAACCTGAATGTGGCCTCTGATGTGACACAGGAGGAGGTAAAATTTTACATGAAAAACAGTCTTTTTTTTTCCTGTTTGATGAAACAATGTGTTTGAATGTTCTTGGTCAGATATGTAAAAGAAAATTCTTTCTGATCAGAAGGCAATTTAAATGAGCTGAAATTAAATGCTAAGTACAACAGCTATACTCACTGCCCTTTAGCATAAAACTCGGTCACTATCACTTTTGGGAATGGGATCATCCCATGAAATCAAGTGGCAGAATCCTACAAAGCCCATTTTTCTCTGGTGTTTAATTGAAGAACTAAGAATACAATCACTATGTGCATTTTCAAAAAGCTACTACAGGGATGATAATGAAAAAAGATTTTGTCTGCTCTATGCAAGGTCATTAGCTCTCATACAAAACACCAACAATGACATTAAACCATCTTACATAACATTTATCATGTTACTATGAGATAGTATTTTGGGTGAAAAGAGGGCTTATTGTAAAGGCTGTATTTTTTGAAATAGAATATTTCAAAGTTGTTAATGTTTAGAATTATTTTCTGTGGGATGTTTAGATTGTAAATGAATTTTATAAAAACAGACTCCTAAGTGATATTTCCACAAAGGTTTAAGGATTTTTTAGCTTTACAAGTAAACAACTGAAGCCATTAAATGAAATAGCCATATGCGGCAAGAGGTCATTCTGCTCCACAGGGATGACGGGATTTGTTGCTGCTCCTTTCTTTTGGGCTCCTGCTCTCTTTATAGATGCTGCCGCAAGCAGCTGAAACGTAGCTCTATCATGCAGTCTTTGCAAACACAGAATAAGATCCAGGCTTTGGCCCAGAAGGATTGCAGTCTAGAAAGATAAATAGGGTGAAATCTTAAAATTAAGTGACAATAATTTCTTTCTAGAACCTGAAGAGAAATAACTGATACAGGACTTGGTACTAAAACCAGGAACTAGGTCCAACTTAAAGTGGTTAATTTCATTAATTCACTTTCCAATCCCCAGGAGCTTTTAAATTTTCTTTTTACTTATTTTTTTTTCCCCAAGCAATTTGGCATTTTCCTTCTACCTAAGCCAGTCTGCAAAAGCCAAGCGTTCCCTGCTTAAAGCCGAGCACGCGTAGGCTCCTCATTCCACATCCTCCATGCACTGATAGTTCTTCAAAAAGTAAAAGTTCAACTAGTTTATTTTAAAAATACTACAGCTGTTATCTTCATAATAACATGGTCTTTAGGGCACTCAGTAAAAAGATCATGTGCAGCACTGTCCACAAACCCGCACTGTCCACAGGCCAAATTAATGCCTTATCCATTTAAGTAGGAAAGGGGAAAGAAAACACATTTTTTATCTGTCCTATTTAAGTCGTATATTCTCACAGTGTCAAAAATGGCAATTACAAAGTGTTTGTGATATGTATTCACAGCACCGTCTCACTCATATAGGTCATAATAAAGCATCATCTGCTAGTTATATTCATACAATATAAGTAAGAGCAATACTGTTAGGATGGAAGGCTCTATCTTCTCTGCTATCTCGGCCTTTCCTTCCATGCAAGCACATCCTGCATCACCTGGCAGCCACATCCGCTCACCCGCTCGGCCTCAGGACTATCCCTATTCACTGATTAAGATAAAATTTTGTGGACAAAAGCTGCAAAGCAATATCTCACATGCTGTTTATTGTAAAGGGGATATTTAATAGCTTTTAAATTCATTTAAGAAAATGAGAGCAGTGAGTCACATGTAATTATTCCCAGATAGATCATTAATTACTTGATAAAGTTTCTACATAATGCTGCCTTTTGCTTTTCTGTCATAATGATGTTATTTCTCATTTATCTCAGTTTGTTTGTCAGTTTTTCCAGTTCCCTTTCATCCCTATCTGTGATATGTATGTAAATATTACAGATTGAGATTGATAAAGGTTTAAAAAAAGACTGTTGCTTTATTGGATTATAGAAGAGTTTATGAGAAACTCATTTGATTATTGTGTTAGAATGGTATCATTTGCACCCATACAAGTATGGCTGTTTTGGTACCTGTAATTCCTTTTTTTCCATAGGTTTGTCATTTAGCTTTAAAAATATTCACCCAAGAAATCCCAAAGACACCAAAACAAAGATTACATTAAAAAAAAAAAATGTTTTTCCTCTTTAAAAAATAAGTTCACCTTGTTGCTCTAGGCTTTTCTTCACTTAATTACAAGATTAGATTAATTCCTCAGAACTTAAAATATGCATTAAAAGAGTGAAGCATCTGACCTATAAGACATTCCATATGAACTGTAGTAACTAGCGAGTTGGATGTGCCAACTTAAATATTAAGAAGATTTAACTTCACTAAATTAACATAAGATTAATTTAAACCTTTACAAGAACTCAGAAAGAAAAAGAAATATGAGAGGAGGGAAGCTCAAAGAAAAGTTATTAAGAAAAGTTACTTATTTATCTTCTTCACTTGTTCACTAATTTTGCTGTTGCACTGATGGGCTATCCCAGGCAAGGTGCATCTGTGCTCCTGCCTTCACCTGCCACATGCTCTATCTTTGAAAGTCCCTCTCCATAGACATTGAAGGATAATAATTGTGCAAGGAGATAGGGAACACACACTGCATTGCCACTTTCCCAAGGGCTGCATTTGATTACAGGTATCCTTTAGCTATATTATCTTTAGAACTGAAATATAATCAGAGTAACCATGCTAATGTCTTCCATACACCAGACTGACACAATTAAGTGTGGACACCTTCTAGCGAGTGAGGACAGTGTCACAAGGAAAGCCCCGCGCCGGGTGCCCACCCCAGCACACCGGCGCACGTGGATGACCAAGTGCCTTTCCAGGCACAGTTCCCCAGCAACCCATACCTAGAGAAAAGTGGAGTGAGAATAGTGATGACTTGCTCAGTAGCAGCTGGTGAAATCTGGGGATAAATTTATGCTCCTCTATAAACATTTGGACATTTATGAGCATAGACTGTCTTCATTTTCTGATACACCAGGTTATTACCAAGTTATTATTATCCTGCCAACTGAAACACGTCTAGCTGAAACATTTTAGGTTAGCTTTGCTGGTCCACATCACACTCTCCATTTCTCCATAAAATAAGCAAAAATAAAAGAAGTCCAACCGGGAAGTCTGAAATCAAACATCTTTACTGTGTTTGAGTCCTAACTCTTCCTGGTATCCTATGGCTGTAGATCCTTACAGCCTTACCCTGACGGATATGTTGCTCTTGCTATAATTATTTCAAAGGCTTTCTGCAAAAAAAAGATAGAGGGGGTGATCAGCTATCTTATGAACTGATAACAAGACAATCATGTTTGCTGCATTATTACCCTACATCTGCTCTCAATTATTCTGAAGTTAATTCAGTGAAAAACTAGCAGGATGTACATCAGTAGCAAGTCTTAAAACTGTCTGCAAAAGTTAAAAAAAGCTTAACAAAGTTAAACATTTGAAAAGATGCCCAGTTATTGTCACTGATAACCAAGCTCAAGCCTCACAGGACTGAACTAAAAAGCTAGAGCAGTTTCAATGTTAAACCAGCTTCCAGTCAGAGAGGTAAATAACACAAATCAACACAGGTTACAGGGCCGGGCTTAACCACTGACGCCTTAATCTTGCTTGTAGCACCTTTGTAATCTCAGCTGCAAACTACGTGTTTGCTTCTCGCTGTTTGTTTTCAATGCCTGAGTTACTGAGTAGATGCCATGTTATCATAGAATTTATAAAGTCTTGCAAATACCTTGGTCAAATGAAGATACAGAAATTTAGATAGAAAATACATTCTTCCTGCAGCACAGATATGTAATATAAATGACATATTTATATAGCCCATATAAATGGAATATAGGATCAACCTTGGATAACAGACATAGAAATATTTCTTGTTTGCATCATTAATATTCAGAACCTGAGGACCATTGACAGCAAAGTGGAATAAGGGCAGCCCACCAACTGAATGCTAAACTTATTCTATATTCTAGCTTGGGCAGTTCATGCAAATATACCTCTCTAGGCTGTCAAAGATTAAGGTGTATTTCAAAGTTTCTGGTCAAGGTAGCATTACCTGGGAAATGCAAGAAAAAATAATCCCTCTCACAGGGTTTGATGAAATAAAGTACCGAGTGCTCAGCTTAGGCCATGGCACTGATGATGTTTTGTTCTGCAACTTTCACCGAAGTTACTTCAATAAAACTTGGAAACCTGTTGCTCTGGCAAGACAAGCTAACACTTTCACAATTATTTAGCATCTTCGATATGTCTTAAGGGTACTGATTGTTATAGGATTTTCATGACTTTCCACAGACAGTGATCTAGGCCCACCCATGAACTTCTCACAGGACAGCAACTAGCTCGGTCACCTGGAATGAATTTCTGCGACTGGTGACCCAGGATAAATCAAGCCAGTACCCTTGAGATAAGACACCTCACGCTCCCCAACCCACCCATCAATCCTTGGCCTTTCATGCAGCGGTACTTAATGTGTAGGCTTCGCAGCTGATGATCAAAACTCACCTGTAAGAGGAATAGTACCCTCCAAAATAATCTGTATGAGGTTTTAAAATACAGCCCTCTTGTACGCTAAAGGATATATGATAACATGTTTGATATATATGAGCTTTAGGACACTTGGGGTATGCTGTAAGGTATACAACTGCACTAGAGTCAGCAGCACTTCATATAACATTTCACCCAAATATGCTGTGATTTTTAAAAGACAAACACAGGAAATACTCTAGAAAGCACCCAAACATTTGACTGTAATCACATGCCTGTCAGCTTAGGAAACCAGGTATTTTACAAGTAATTCAGTACACAAAAATTCATTTTAATGAAACAAAGATTTCAGTGAAACAAAGATTTCACTTTGAGGTTTGCACTATTAGCATAGGATTTATAACACATAAGTTACTTTTAGATTAAATCTCTATCAGATATTCATTTTAAAATATTTTAAAGATGTTAACTATTAAAAGTCTAGCTCCAGGAAGCTAGAGATTACAATCACATTACACTTTATTAATGACAATTCCCAATTTTCATTATTTTTATTTAGCATCCTGGTGTGTTATTCGAGATCTGTTTCTCAGTAAACACTAAATTGCTGCTAGGCAGGGGACAGCTTGATTATGCAGCAGGAAAGGTGTATTTAATTATGAGCCTGCTAGTGGTAGTGAAACACTATTCCCTTGGCGCATGTTTTGTTTACAATTCAAGCTAATACTTCTGCCTTTTTCAGTCTTCTACTCTACCATTTCTTCAGATTATTTATCTTCATACTAAAGATCTGTTTTATCAGTTAGGATAATGATAACGGAAAATAACCTCAGAGTGGCTAGTGCTAGCAAGACTTGAAGCAGATGCTTTCACTTTAACAGGGAATTACTCATTTTGCTTAGCGAATGCATTAACAGCTCACATTAAAAGGCCAACTGCTTAATTCACATGTTTGCATGGAGTTGAACATATGTGTGTCCAAGGTCTGTGGGAAGTAAACAACTCCAGTTTTAACCCAAGCAAGGACTATAATCTCGAGTTACACAAGTATAAAACAATCAGTTCATAACTGTAATTTTAACCTCATGACTCTTGGTTAAATAATGGCATTCAAGCCATAACTACCCACCCTGCACCCGCCGCAGCAGCAGCCAGGGGGGCAGGAACGTTGCAGGGTAAGAGCCACTCTCTTCATCCTGTGCTTCATTCCAGAGCTGGCTGCCTGTGCACCTGAAATGCTGGTTTTGCTTTTTGCCTTCCCTATTCACTTAGCACAAATTGCTTTAAATAATAAAATATATTAATGGCTTTGGATGGTTATGGCCCATGCTGACTGCTTTCACCTAATAGCCTGTTTTCTCAGCTTTAAAAAAGCATAATTAATAGCCATGTTTGATATACATTTGAGACTAGAAGAAATTACAGGGGTAAGGTATTTTAAGGTAGTCATCGGCTCCATGATTAAATTCTGAAAATGAAGCAAGGAAATATATTTATTATTGTCAATGACCTTTGATTTACTATTTATTATATGTCATGGTATAGAAATGGGTTTTGGTGACAAATTTACATTGCAGTTTTAATGGTAGGTCAGTTGTGGCATAAATTATTTTTCATTGATGTGGTAATGGTTCATGTTTTGGAATATATTCCTCTGTTGTACAACCCTTTCTAAATAACTCAATATTTTATGATACAGAGATCAATATTTGTTAACTCTTTTTAATTCCTTTTTTGTTTTCACTACATCAGTCATTCAGAATCAGGTTGAGTGACTATTTGTCCAGCATAAACTTTCACCGCCTTAAAGAGATAGTAGAAAGGAAGGGAAGGAAAGGGAAGGAACAAAGAAGCGGAAAGGACCTCTACATGTCAGAAGGATCAGGCAAAACTAGAAACTAGGTGGACTTCAGGCAAAGACTGAAAGTGGGAACACCCCTTTTTCTGTATCAGGGGATGGATGACCCCCTTCCTCATCTCTAGCCCTCAGGCTCCCGGATTTGTGAATAGATTAGACCTTATAAAGTGCACAAGTTCAATCTTGGAAACAACCTTTGGTGAGCTCTTTGGTTAGGCTTTTGAAAATTTTTGGTCTTGAAACTCTTCCACATCTCAGCATTTGCAGGCATATCTCACAATATGTGTATCTTTATAAGGCTTTATATTGAACACTTTTCTAATATCTTTGCTTTCTTTATTTATGATGAGATTGTTTCCAGCTACTGTTAATTTATTTTACACAGCCCATGATGTAATCGTTAGGCAGTTGTAATGAAGATTGAAGGTTTAATAATGCCAAGTGTTACAAATTTCTATTTAATCATTCCTAAATCGATTAGTTACTTTCCTCCAAATGCCATGCCATTGAAACAGAGAGCTAAAGATACAAACTGCTGTGGCCAGTGTTTGATAAATGTTATTTTGGTTGCAGTGGTAATTGAGTTATTGAATTTACTCATCTTCCAAATGATGTTTGCATTGTCTCAGCCATATGTGTTTAGGGCCAGGGGAAGGTCATTAGGAGCTTCAGACTGGGGGCATGTTTGGGTTAAAGTGATTTTGAACAGCCAGTGCTGAGGTTAGTCAATTAAAAGAAATAGCACAGTGAGATGCTACAGAAGGACATGTTATGGGCTGGTCAGCAGGACAGTCCCAAAGGCCTGTTTAAAATAGTCTAAAGATTCTGTAAGTAAATGTCTACTGCTAGCCCCAGGCTCTTTAGCCACTGACAAATTATGCTGTAACATGCCCCTCACTTAAAATGAGTCTCAGCTATAAACAAATGTCACACTCTTATAAGCTACTCGGAGCACAACGGCAAAGGCCAAGGCAGAACGTGAAACAGTAGTAGCTTTTCAGGTTTAATAAGACCATTATTGGCCGCTGGGATATCTTTACAGTACAAATGTATACATCGTGCAAACTTTGACCATTATCAACAGACTTTTCCTGAGGAACAGACTGGAAGCACAGACACATATCATTATGGGATGTGATGATTATATCATTTATCATAATTCTGTTCTCTGAGGACAAAATACTTCTCTGAGCAAAGTATATGAACACATCCCTTAAATAATCTTCCTTAAGTGAGATTATGGCTGCAGGTTTGACACACAAGATGGGCCCGGGCTGTTTCAGTGAACATCAAATTTCTTTAGACAGGTATCTGGAAGCAGAGAACTTCTTGGCTTGAGGTGACTCAACTCCTGGGGCATTTTTCTACGAGAATGCCAAGGCTGCTGCCCACAGTGATCCTCAGCCCACCATGCACTCAGCAGTACATGGAGCAAGGAGCTGCTCCTGCTGCTGGTCGTAATGCCCCTACCTAACCCAGGTAGGGTTAGTAGGCCAGGAGAGTGTTGCTGTGGTAAAGCAGGTCTCTCCTGTTTGAGGAGGACAGCTGAAACAGGCTGCGACACATCTGCACATCTGTGGGGCTCTGCACATCTGCAGTGGCACACTAGTGGTCTTCTACAGCCGGCTTGCGTCTATTACTGCGACCTGAGGGCAGTGAACAGGCTCTACCATCGCTGTAATAACACGCAGAGCCCCGGGCTGCCTCCTGGCAGCGCTGCACTCCCTGTGCACATGTTGCAGCTGCGCGTTAGCCCCCAACCCCACCAGCCTTCCCCAAACTCCCCTCACATGCAGCAGAGCCGCCCAAGGTATCAAGGTATCCTCATCTGTGCAGTTTCCTCTTCCCCAATCCACCCTGCCTGAGGAGCAGCCCCTCCACCAAACCACACCTGCTTTACGTGTCATGTGGGTTGTGCTTTGTAGGTGCCGAGTCATATTTCGCCAGTGCAGTTAGGCTCCCATGTGCCAAATTTGTAAAATATGGTTTGCATTTTTCCTCTCCCTTCAGCAGAGGACGGCTCTAGGAGAGAACCCAGAGCTGGCAATTACACTGCCTCCTGCTGTGAACAAGCTGCAGGGCATCTTTAGCCACTGGGCTTTGCAGAGTTACTTAAGAAGGATCTTTAGCCTTTCTTCCCCTTGTTGATGAAGTTGTAAGTGAAGTGCAAGCAGATTGACTACAAGATTAGAACTTAGCCAGGAAAATGATCCTGGTTTAATATATTTTAATTCTCACATGTTGAATTGTGCATTACACAGGCAGAAATACACATACATACACAGGCCATACACAGGCAGATGGGAAAAGGAAGGGAAAATGAAGCACTAATTATTTTTATCTTTAATGATCACTGGCAAAATAAACTGAACACTTAGGGATTTGTGCCTACGTGAGATGCAGTGTATTTATTTTCTATATTATTCTTGCCACACTGTTACCCATGGCCACATCTCCCTTGACAAGGAGCAATTAAAGGAAAATGTGTCCAGGCTATGCCCCTGCCAAACTGAATCATGACCCTTCTTTCAGCAGTCCCACGCATGAATCCCTCCCCTTGGGGAACACCAGGCAGTAGCTGATTTGCCAACTGACATGATACATACTTTTTTTTTGTATATCTATGCCACATTAGTGAAATCATGCAAACATACAACTGAAAACAGTGTCTATATCTCAGCATAATGCATTATTTTAATATTGCTTGAATGTTCAGAGATTAACAGTGAAGTCCAAGGAGGGAGACAGTGTCACTTCATAGGTGTCTGCTTTGTTCCAAAATGAAACTCATTGCCATTTGATTTTAAAATACACTGCACAACATATATAGACTTAAGTGCATTAAATTGTCTAGTTTGGATAAAAAGAGCTTCAGATACAGTATCTGAGAGCACCTACGGAGCTGTACTCTACAGACATAGGATTTTCTGTACAATTTATTCAATTAAGTGTGAAATGTGTCTAAAGGAGTTATCTGAAGGGCTTTTGTTCTTCTGCACAGTCTCTGCTTCTTACTCCCTTCTTTCACTTGTACAAAACTCCCAGAATACAGCTCAAAAAGGGAACAGGGAAGGAAAAAGTATCTTCTGCTAAAGAAAGGACATACAGTGAACCAGCAAAGCAAACCCAGCATTTCTGGTGCTGAGGAGATTTGAATAACTGTGCTATATATTTAACATAAAGCTATCCATTTATATTCATCTTCTTTATGTTTCCTCCATAACAAATATTTCCTTTGTTTCAAACAAGCACAACTCACTAGATACTGGAATGGTGCAACGATTTATGGATCACAGCACCATAAACCTAGTGACAAACTTTATACAGAAGAACATCTAATCTATATAAATAGATATTTAATTTCTCTAGATGTAGCCACTGCTCAGCTTGATACCCAAACTGCCTGACCAGCTTGGCAGTAGTGTTTATACAATGAAGAATTGTGCTCTACTATTCAATCATAGAGAAGTGACAACATGTAGACTGCGATTCAGTTGCCTCCAAGATCATTATCATTTTAGACACTGTGGGGTTTCTCGACTGGCTTCCAGATGCTGCTTCAAAGGCCTGTAGGCTCTCCTAAGTCCCGAGTGCTACATGCCGGTTGTGCGGATCTCTTAGAGCATCTCAGATGGCAACTCTGATGCCCATTTGGGCAAATGAATCCTGCCTTTACAGACTAACAGTAAAATTACTGATTTTATTCCTACTGCAGCAAAAGCACAAAACATGTCATTTACTTGTGAAAGTCAGTCACAAGGCACAGGCAAAAAGTGAATGAAAACTCAGGATTTTCTTCTTGAAAACACAGCTAGTTGATGCCGTAAGTCCTATATTCTGCAGACCAGCCATGCGAACATTTGCATCCCCGTGAATAGTCACAAAAATGATGAAAAATGCTACCTGTTCACCCAGTTTCCATTAGAATGGATTGGATTCTTTCATAGTTACAACACTGATGGAAGCTATAGGAACAATTCCTATAGAATTTCAATTCTGAAGCTGTTGATGGTATAGATCAAGACTTTCCAGGATAGACTTCACTTAACAAAGGTGAACAGTTTTTCAGAGATTGTAATTTACAGACATTTAATACAAGCAGTTCTTAAATTTGTATCTTGAAGTACCAGTATTTTTAAGAACATTAATAATAGGTATCCATTTGGGTGAAATGACATTATTTTTTTAATTAGACATCACATAGTATTATATTATGTAGTTAAGGGAAAGGAACATGGTCTCAAATTTAGAAGTGGTGAATCTCAGTTTAATTCTGCTAATGACAGTTAACACAGATGGCTAAAAAGAGTAATTATCTTCTTTAGCTTTCTGCCACCTGCCACAAATGAACTGTTTTCTTTAATTGCTCAAAATTACTCTTAATCACACAAAACAGATACTTAAATCCTTGACACATACTGCAACTCAAGAGCAAGAGTTTAACCCTAAGTGTGCAATTTAAGAAATTACCATCATAGCCAAGAGTGACAGTACAAAGCTAGCTATGTGCTGTGACAGTTGAAAAGACTAATCCTTTCTCTTCCAAGTAGGAGCAAAGTTTGCAGGCTAATCATAAAAGTCCTGTAGTCTGATCCAAGTAAGTGCTAGTGCAACTAAAAGGCTGCATCCACAGTAGCACAAACACAAAAAAGCTTCACACTACTTCTTCCTGCTGATATGCCGGCTCCTACAAATGGTCACTTTTTAAAGGCACACAATCAAATCGACTTATATTAAAAATGACTTACTCAACAACTTAAAGATGTAATATTAAATATAACTGGGTGATGAGTCAAAGGTTTTTCAGGTTTCTCAAGACATATTTTAACAGAGACAGCAATCACATTTTGTTGGGGCAGCATTTTAAGTTAAATTCATGCTGGGTGTTTAGAAACCTCATGTGCCACCTTTTGGAAGCTTCTGGCTACTTTCTAACAGCAATCCTTGCTTCCCACTTTTCGGAGGTGATGCGTTTACTGGAAGAACCTGTAAATCTTCCCTTTTATCTCTACTGCTCTTCTTGATGTCCAAACTAAAAGAGGAAAAATTCAAATTCTGCAGAAGAACTGAGAAATCAGCTTTTTAATCCTGCCCATCGACATGAAAATCGTTAAGCTGATACACCGCAATTTGAAAAAAACCACTAACACTGCCATTCCTGAGTTTTAGAAAAATCTGTTATTAAAAGAAGGCAAAAACCCAACAAACTTCCTTTCCATGAATTACGAATTCAATAACTCTCCAACACTATTTCTCTTTTATTTCTTAGAGAAATTCCCCAACAGAATTTATCTACAAGGATATAACATGGAAAATTATGGAGGAAACCTATCCGAACTATTACATGTAACTGAAAACCCCAAATAAAAGCAAGTAGTTTCACTTCTCAGTATAAAATCACCTATATTACATTTGAGCACACTTTTTTTTAAAAAAACATAGCTTGTTTATCTCATCATTAAACTCTTGAGTTCTGCAGATTAACGTCTTCTTGCTGTTATAGCTTTGTATCTTCAAATGCATGAATGGCAAAGGAAAAGGAGAATCCTTTGTAAGTGTTAAAAACAGAGACTTGGAAAATAGCCTTAAGAAAGTTGTATGTTTTCACCAATCTAATGATAAACAGAGACTGAATATGAAATGAGCCCTGACTGATAAACTCCACAAAAAAATATTTCTAAACTTCATCTTCATGGGAAGTCATTACCTCTGACATCAATCAAATATACCAGGTCTTTACGCTGTGTTTCAGCTTAGAGTTTCCATTTCATAAATCCTATCATTAGTCCTACAACCATTTTTAAGACAGCCACCGCTGTATAAAGCATCCATGAGTAAGTGTAGGAAAGAAGGCCTGAATGCATCATTGCCCCTGGGTATTTTTAACCACAGCAGGGCAAGTTAGAATATTAATACTATTTACCTTTGCCACTTAGTAAATAAGAAATCATTACTGGACAATTACAGCAAAGGTCAGGACTCACTTTTAGCTTCTTATTTCCTTTAATAAACATGTTTACTGTGTTTTTTAGCTTCAATTAAAAAACGATTTTCATAGTTTACAAAAAACACTTGGATTCACCCAGTTCCATGGTATTAATTTAACTGTAAAAGATAAGAAATTTTCAGTGGTGCTTGTTCAGGTGTCCTTATAATTATTAGGCTCCAGCTTTTATATAGGCATCCTTATCATCACGAGGCTCCAGCTTTCATATGTCAGTTACAGTAAAAATGAGTTCATGAATTGTAGGTATTGTAAGTATTGTCCAAGTGACAATAGATTTGTATAATCAGCTCCACTGCTGGCCAGTGAGTGCTGCTGCTCTGTTTTGTTGCTGGTAGTGTGCAAGCTTCACAGGAAATGAAAACAACATCATACGGAGGAAAGATTAGCAGCCAATACAGGATTGTATGATAAGTAGCAGGTTTTCACAGTTTTAATAGACTAATGTAATATATTTGGTTTTGTAATCATGGGGTCTAACCACATAGTTAAGTTTTTTAAAAAGCCGAGTTTAGTCTTCTCTCCGAAGGATAAATATATTTGCAGAACTAAAATTATTCAAGATCCTGATCTTGATTCATGTAAACCTTGATCTTACAGGCTTTAGTGGACAATCAGCTGTACCCCTTTGCTGAAGGGGGTCACAGCTCAGTCTGTTACTCTTGTCGTTGTATTTTGTTCCTTCAAGCTCTTGCCTTAGTGCAGTTTGCGCACTCGCAACCTGCTGCTCGCGCAGGGCCTGGCCCAGGCCCAGTCTCCCAGGCAGGGCGAGGCGGCGCGGCGGGGCCTGCGGGCGCAGCCAAGCAGCCGCGCTGCAGACAGCAGCGCCGAGCCCCTCTCCCAGCCTGGCCGCGTTCGGTGGAAGCCGAACGTACCAGGCTGTGAGCACCGCTGGCAGGGCTATGATGTTAATGGGAACGGAGCACTCACATTTATAGCACTGAGCACAGTATGTGGTTTATTTACCACTGTACAAATGTCAGATTGCAGACAGGATAGCATGTAGCTATGACAGCTGTCTTTTAAATTATGCAGAAGAACAAGCTGAGGACAAATGCAACTGAGCAGTGGCTTGTTAAAGGAAGCTCCCTAAAACTGCATTACTTATTCCTCCAGAAAACAGAAATCTGATTTCATTTCGCAAAAAAAATCAGGTAAAATTGTAAGGGCATATATTTTCTGCTGTGCTTACTATACCCCATACTAGCAATACATATTACCAAACAAAATACATACATACACATACACTCTTCGTCTAGAATTACTTAGAAGCTTATCCTTTACCCAAGTAAGACAGAAAACGTATAAAATGCATGAAGTTAATATACCTGCTCACTGAATACTTTTGAAAAATCGATTTCATACATTATACATAAAGTAGCAACTATGCCTGCACACATTGGCGGAACAGTATGAGAGAAAAGGTTATCTCTGCAAAAGAGGTAGATCTTAGATACACATTTAAGCACCACTGAATGATGAGCAGAGTTAGGAACCTGCCTTTCACCAGAGGCTCTTTGGAAAGCCCAAATCCCTAGAAAGAATCAGGTAGGGGGTCACATCCACAGAGTATTGGCCCTGGTACCTCATGCACAAGAAAAATTCCCAATATTAAAGCATGATTTCAGGAAAATCTTATCAGGTTTAAAAAACAAATTAAATGACAGCTATAGTAGTGAAGAAAATACAAGTGCAGAGATATGTTAAAGCAAATGGAAAGCATTTGAAACATAAATTCTTCCGTGGGAAAGGTTTTCTGAAGGATACATTAATAATATACTATTAGACATGGGGAAAGGCTGTATCTGTGATTCTGTACGGAAAGAAAGTAGAAAATACATGTATGGGTGAAAATTTTTCAACTAATAAAACTGTATTTTGGAAGGTAACCTTCTTTTACAGCTATATTTTTCATTAGCATTTGTTTTCTATTCATTTACTCCCTTAGCACTCTCTTCTATGGTATCATGCACCATGACCAAAGTGACAGACTTCTGTCTCTGCTGGATTAATCAGTGTGTTCCTTGATCCATAACATATGCTCCTAGTAGACATTTATAGTCAACATACTCAAGATTTGTGGTCTGGCAGTTCAGTGCTTGTTAACCTAAACATAGACAGTTTAAAACATTTATTTTTTTGTTATTTAAGCTTGTTTTTCATACATAATGGAGCCTAAGCAATAGAAAAAGATACTGACTGCTACATATATAGGCTACTATCTCTGCATAGAGATGCATTTTCCTCTGGATGGGAAGGCAGTGAGATGCTGCCCAGGCAAATAACAAATCTCTGTAGGTGGAACATGGGTGTTTTTATGCACATTTTAGAGATTCTTCCTTCATTTGCCAGTGAAATTTGCCTTCATGGAGCAGCCCACACTTCAGAGGCCTATGACTTCCAAGCAGGAACCCAAAATAAGTCTGCTAAGATGATGCTGGAGGCCAATGTGGGATGCAGGAGAGCAAGGGATAAGTTACAATGGCAGGAGGAGCAGAGCTGCCTCCCACACTGCTCTTCCAAAGGAGCATCCGCCTCCCTGCCTGTTTCTGCACACCGGACCTCACCTATACTGAGCTTTCAAAGGGCCTGATTATTTCTTCTTTTACTTAAAATTCTTATTTTCTCTAGGTGTTGTGTGAAATTGTTTAAAAGTTATCTCAAGGGAAACTGGCAAAGGGAGATGTGAAGTGGAAAGGAGGAGTAGGGTGGTAACGCAGGATATTTTCTTTTTAGTATCAATTAAAGACATTAATGAGATTCAAACCTTTTAATCATTTTTCCTCGAGTATACAGCATGTGATTTACAGCTCAACTAATCCTCACTGATCACAGTGCTATAAAGTGCTATATAAGATATTGCTTTCCACTGTGTCATCTGCAGATAGAAATAGCAAGTATAAAATGGGATTAACTGTCCTCAATATAGTCTGGGATCAAAATTGTTCAGGGCTGAAACTCCCTTTGCCTTCAGAGGGTCCAGAATTGTACCCTCATCCCCATCTTCCACCACACACTGGCACAGTCCTGCCAGCTGCAGACTGTCCTGGGCCCCAGGAGTGCGGGCAACCCAGAGCACAGCCTCACCCTGCCATAAGGAATTATGGAGAAAATCATCGGGGAAACCAAATGTCAGCTGCTCCCTTAGACTTCAAGCATCAGAAGACTCTATTTAGTGTGAAAAGACTGGTAGGCTGAAATGCAAGTGAATAATTGTATTATAAGAAGATTATGAAAGATTATTTTGCTTGAGGCCTCCAGATTTTTGTACAAACAATCCTGAATTGCATCCTACAAGGTAAAATGAACTCACCTATTTCTCTCAATGACAAGGTTTTATTAACTGCATATTCATTTGTTGTGCACAAAATTAAAAATGGGCTTGTATTACAGCGTCGCGTGCATCTTTCTTTCATTTGACAACATGGAGCTCAACGTGATTAACAATGTGGCAGCTCATAGCAAGAAGAAAAATAATTATTTTTCAATATACAACCCCCATAATAATTCAGAAATCAATATGCATCCTCAGAGACTTTCCCCCAACAGAGGTGTGCAGAAAACAGGGTGGCCTGCCTTCATTTCCCTATGAATGTGAAGCGGTTGAAACCTTAGGTAGCCTTTTTTTTTTTAGATTAACTATAACCACTGGGACTGGAATCATAGCTTCTAGTGGCCTAATATGAATATTAATGAGACACTGGGCCATGGAGTTCCTCTCTGATTTTGACAGTTTAAAGGATCAGTTAGTTAATTAGAAGATGACATGGCACATTGCATCCCTTGGCTCCTTCCTGCCTTCTGTCTCCTCTTTTCATTTTCTTTTTTGACATGTTGGATTACATCATTACTTGCAGTTTCACTTGTTAGCCACACCATGAAATGAGAATATTTTAAGCTTTAATTATTTTGATTTCTGTCCTTTGCTATGAATAGGAACTCAAAAGAAAGCAGAGAGAAACCTGAATTTCAAAGACTTTGAATTTGAGGTTGATAGTTTATAAACCTACTAAGTACAGCCAATAACCAGAAAAGGAAAGGATTGTAAGTTGAACTAAAATTGTGTTGACCATTGTATTGGTAACCAAGCTAATATTTTAAGTAGATTAGCCCTCCCGTGTCTTCAGTGCTGTATTTGTGCAGGCATTATTTAATGCTTTTTTATGTGCATTTTTCAGTAATCTAGAGCCTCTTTCTTCTTAGCCATGAAGTGACTGTGTCTCTAGACATATGCATTCAGTCCAGCACATTCTTTGCACTGTACGATGCTCAGAAATGCATGAGCTATCTATCATCATCCTAGAACAGACAAAAATTATTGGAACAGAGAGCATGGTACTCTCCAGCAGCCATCTTATTTCAGGGAACAACAAACTAATACAAAGATGGACAGTGGATAACAAATTCCACTGACATATTGACATCTTTTTCAAGTACTCCGACACCCCAAAAATAGACTAACAACAACAAAAAGCAACCCACAAAGGTACTATCATAATATAAATCATAAAAGCCTTCATGTTTCAGAGCCCAGTGTCTTACTACATTTTTTCACTGGGACAAAAATCCTGGACATAATTTTTTTTTGAAATACCAAAAAACAGTTTGTAAATTAACAGATAATCTCATTAATTAATATCTGTCTTCGAATTTATGTAATTTCTATGAAATGCTTAGAAAGGTCTGTTTCTATAGAGAAAGTAGCAGAAACTCAAATGCTAGTAACTTTCTTAGACAAATTGCAAGCCCCTCAAAAAGATTCTATATGAAAATCTGAATCCAATTTATGCACCAAGAAGAGTCTGCAGTTATGGGGCTCTGCTCTAAATAACCAGATCAGTATATGAATGCATGTTGCAATAGCGATGTTCATTCATAGCTATTACTTTGCATTGCTGTTTGCTGGTGTACTTTCACATTTTTTTTATCAACAGTTTATACTTCTTTATTAATTTCAAACCTACTTAATCAGTGCTGGTTACCAGAATGTGTATTTTAAGGGAAGAAGCTGCAAAATGTAGTTGCAGCTACGTAGTTAAACAATACAATAACCTATATAAACAATTCTTTTCTTTCCATTAAGTTAAATGCATAATCTACCATTGATTCACAGGACCTCCCAAAAATACCAGTGCTAATAACATGCAGAAGAAGCTTCCATTGCCATTTAAGATAGAGCTAGGCAATATTAATCGTAGAAAATGAAGTTGTAAGAACTTTACAGTGCAGTGAAGTGCACAAAGCAGTGAACTTTGCTAATAAACTCGAATTCCTTGTTCAAAGTGAGCTGAGCTAGACATGAAAAGTGTCCTTCCTGTACTAAAAAACAGATTCTGGACTTAGAGAGCCTTTTATCAAATCACGTTTATCACAGTAGTATTGATTTCATAATGAAACAGGAAAGCAACACAGTGTGGCTGCAATTTCAAATACTGATAAGATTCAATTGTAAACATAATAGATGGAAAACAAATACCATCCTGTATCATTAGTGTATTTTATGCACTAAACAACAGATAACTATGAGTATATCAGGAAAGTTAGGAAAACCTCAGCCATCTTTTGTATTTCTGCATATTCAGAAGAACATAATTTCAAGATTACTTCTTGGTTGGCACTAGGAAAATATGGATGGAGCTCGCAGCACAGCCACGACCGTCTGAGAGTCAGCACCACCCCATGCCTCTGTGACTGTTTTCTCCTTCCCCATATGACCAATCTATTTTTTATTATACTTTTGCTGAAGCAAGGATGGAACTAATGCCAGTCACCTTCAGCAGGAATGCGTCTTTACCAAAGAGAATTATCTCTTTTATCAGAGACAAAAATGCACACTTACGTTTCCTTTGTTCATAACAGCTTAAAATCCCACGTCATTTAGGGTCTGCTCATCGGGGTCTTTTTGCTTAGGAGTTTTGGGTAAGAATTAGAAAGCAGATTCCTCATTGTCCACCTCAACCTAGAAATGAATAAATGAATAAATAATTTTCTTTTATCCTGGCTACAATTTATCATCATTGCTTACTATTTCCACACATTCTTTTCATAAATGCCTCATATAAACAACATGTTTTGCGTTCATGCTTTGCTCTGCTTTAAATTAAGTGTATAGTAGTAAAAAACTATGAAACGAAAGTTAATCTTTTCAAACAGAAGACATACTCAAATATAATATGAATACAATAACTAAAATACAAAACTAAGTGAAATCTGTGGGCCTTAGAAGGTCTTGGCAGTTCCTGGACATATATTATTCAGTACTGTTCTGCTGACCCTAAGGGGAGTTCATCTTGAAGACATTAAGGTCAAAGAGCAGAAGCATTTGGACACAGTCAAATGGATTTTACACTACTGTATCTTTCTGACATTACTGTTTTGCTCCAGCAAACTGCCTAATAACAGATATATTCTATTGGGCACCTTTCTAAATCACTTCAATTTTCTTTGTCCTTGGGCTACAGTTATACGATCAGGATCCAGAGCTATCAAAGAGGATGATATACTATTTTACTTGCGCATTTGTATTAGTACGAACTTTATTAGCTTTTGAGCACATGTCTATCAGTTTTAAAGATTAAGTATTACGTCAATAATTGTTATGCAGCATTCAAGTACAGTGAATCATTTTGCTTGCCCTGGGATTGTTAAAAGAGTGTTATTGCTTTTACAGAAAACATTTTTATTCTAAAGTGAACTATCACTCATAGCAGTCTTTGCTTACCAGTGTTATCCCTCTAAAGTGATATTTCACAGCAAAGGCAAAGTGGGGATAGCTCCGTAAGTAATTTTAGATTTGAGAGCACATGAATCTTACAGACACAAGTGTATACCTAACATTCAACTCCACAGTCCTACTTTTTCATAATTTACTCTCTTCCTTTAAATATTCTTGCAACTATGGCAATGATAACTACAATGCCTTTGTCATGTGAAAACTGACCATTTGTGCATGCTTGAATATGGCACTCTACTTAAATAGAAACTAGTTGGGTAAATCATCTGTAAAAACTATAGGCACAAGCTCAGCTGTTTCAGTAGCAAAACTGAGAAATCAAACATCATTTTTGCCAGGAAGCACAGATTTCTTCTAACAAGGGAGAGCTTTTTGAACACAAAGCCAGCTTATTGCTAGATTTCCCTACCATACTCTTATACCTTTAGATGGGTGATTCTTAGTGGCCAAGTGTGCCACCAGTTGGAAAGGGATGGCCCCTTTCCAGCTGGTGACACAACTGGTGACACAAGCAGCACATGAAGGATTTGAGCTGCAGATAACATTTGCTGCATTACCCTCTCCAAGGTCATTCACTTGGGCATCGCTAGGCTTGAAGTACAAGTGGTGGCAGGCAGTAATTTCAGAACCAGGTTTATTATCAGGTGAAGAGGTCCCTTCCTTTATTTTTTTCATTACTGCATTCTCTTTTCTTGGTAACTAAAGCCTTCTTTCCCTCACTCCCATTCCTCTGTCACTGTAATGCAGCATGGACGTTTGCTGCTTTAGGGATTACCCTTACTCTTTGACCAAACCTCTGAGCACTTCTGTAACACACCCAGATGGGCTGCCCACAGTACTGGCAGTTTTGTAGTTCATAGGTCAGCTCTTATCATCCTAATTTTCTCCATCAGAAGGTCTCAGTGACATATTAAACAATTATTTATCCTATTCTGACCTTATCATTTCCGCTTTAGGAAAGACTGAATCAACACAATAGAGTTCTCCTCTGTAGTGTCCTTGCTGTGCTTACAGTAATGCTGCATATGTGTTCCTATAATGTTACTGTCTTTCTCAAGTGGTATAAATTAAAGAGATATCAAACTCCTTAAAGAGCTTAGAAGGCAAAACAGTTCCTTCCATAGTTTAACAATAAATACCATTTCATTTAAGTTACTACTGAGAATTGGAGCTCTTTCAGAGAAGCTAAGTGGAGCAAATAAGGATCTCAAGACTTCAGCATTAACTGATGGGAGTAAAGCCAACATTTTACATTTGCTTTCACATCCTCTCTTGTGGTATGTTTTAGTTTAAATATTTTGGCTCCAGTTTTGAGGCTTCCAAGATGCAGGCAAACTGCTATGTCCTTATACAAAAAAAGAGCAGATCTGAGATCTTTTTGCAGTTATATTTAGAGTATGTATTTAATTGTTGTGCCTGCACGCAACCATACAAAATACTAGTTTGCTTTCAAGTATTTGACAGAGGACTTTTTAGAAGGGTAAAGTAGATCTACAGTAATTAGATGTATTATTAAGAAGCAAACATTTCAGAGCTCTTGATGGATTGCAGTATTGGAAATTCACAAATAAAACGAGGGATGGAGACCTCAGTCTGAGCACTCAGCACAAAGGCACTCCAGCATTAATAGAGATGACCCAACAACTCTAATTAAAAAGCACGCTAACACGTTTTGAAAAATTCCAAATACTAATGCTAAAGTACAGTTGTGTGGCACAATCTTCTTTCACACCACTCTGTGTAATCATAATCTGTGCAGTTTCCTGACTTCTGTTTATATAACACGCAAATGCAAGAAGTATTTATAAAGTCACAGCTGTTCTCTTTCCTTGCCTTTGTTTCTCTCGAGTCTCAAATATTTGTAAAAATAAGAAAAGCAATCAAAGTCTTGATACATTAAGCAAACATTTCCACCATCACACTGCTTAAATAGCGATCGTTTGTTTAAACAGAACTTGCTAAGTCTATGTACAAAAATATAGTGTTAAATTGTTACTAAATACTAAGAAAAGGACCTTACATTTAGAGAAACAAAATAAATAATGCTAAACCATTACTAATGCTACCAAGCCGACCACTCTGGCCCTAGGACTGCCAAAACAGAGCACGATGGTTGGTGTTTGCCCAGGTCTGTGCCATCTGCTCCCTGCACAGCAGACAGGAGCTGGTTCCTGCCATTGGGAACAGCTACCCAAGTGCAGGCCCTTGGCAGTGCCCAGCCGTAGGGAGCTGGTGGAGGGACCTGCAGAGCCTTTTGGCTCATTAAGTGCCATCGAGGACCCAGACTGCCCTGACGCTCTTCACTCTGCCTCAGCCTATGCCAGGTAGAGATAGGACACCAAGTGCGCCAGACTCATTGCTGCTCATTTGTGCCTCACCTGCCAACATCTGACAGGCTTAATGGTAAAATAAACCAAATATTTAACTAGCAAAATTCAGTAGGCTTGCAGTTAAAGGCAGAGAGATCATAAGTCATAACTAAAACAAATGCAAAAAGCAAAACTAGCTGTGCTGTATGACAGGGTTCCCTCTAAGATCCTTATCACCTAAGATCTCCCAAATACAAGTTACTCCTTAGAGAGAGAGCAAGACCTGGCTCTTCAAAATGCCTGCCGTTGTGGTGCTTTCCATCTTGTGTTCCCTGGAAATCCACTTTTGGACACAAAACCACTTGTCCCTGCACTGTGCACACCACACGTTTATCAGGGCTGCTCTATGACACCAGACTTGGCTCTTAAAGCTTAACCTAATTTGTATTATAAGCATCTGCAATCATGCAGCTGACATGGGTCCCATCCTATATGCTTCAGATAGCTCTTTCATGGGTCCAACTGAACCCCACAAGTAGCAATTAGGAAGCATAATAGTGGTAGAAGGTCTTCCCCATACCTTTCATTATGAAGAATTTATTCATCTCTGAATGGGTCTCAGGCAAATTCGACTTAACGATTGAAGCAACTTACTACTGAAAATGGGTTACTACAATAGCTTAAAACACTACCAAATTAGGCAGATTGCACAGCAACAAAACAAATCACCCAGGTGCCAAACTTCAAAATCTTGATTTGAATTATGGTGATGCTAAAGACTTCTCAAAGAAAACATATCCAGAAATTCTTAACATGGGCAAACAATGCATTTCATTCTGTAATCTCACTCCTGGAAACACACTGGCTAAAATAAACCACTAAAAGAAAAATTAGCCTTGGGCAATGCTCAGAATAGATGTTTTCAGCCCAAATGTTTAAAGCATAGCAAGCTACCTTAAAAAAAATGGACTGAATTAACATGAGGTAGTGATACTATTTCCCCTTACAAGAAGAATAAAGAAATAAAAATTAGATTTTCATAATAAAAAACATACTTGATGAAATAAATGCTAGCCTGCCTATCAGGCTACCTTATGCACTAAAGCGACACTTCAGTCTATGCTGTTCAGTCAACAGCATAGATGGCCAATTTTCAGTGTTAGAAAATTAACAAAAACTTAACAATAAGTATCAATCCAAGGCCTCCTTTTTGCCATTATTTTCTAAATCCATATGCATTCACCATTAGCAACTCTTTTGCTTGGTAGCCAAGTCCTAAGGCTGTGCAGAGGCTTTCTGGGATAAATGGAGACTTTCTGTATTGTGTTTATGAGCCTGGTTCAGTCATTTACTACAGTAAAACTGAGGTCCTGGATGGCATCACAGTGTAAGGGGAAATCAAAATGCACTCGGCACGTTCAGCTTTGCAACTGCTGAGCTTTGCTCCAGTAGATTCATTCCATTATGACTTACATTTAAAACATACTTTTAGGTTGCTTAAACATGTTTAGAATTATCCTGCGGGACCATAGGAAAATGTAGCCATGTTTATTTGTAATTGCTACAAAATGGTTTACAAAATTGTTAGTGTCTTTTATTATGCTTGCTACTGAAGCACTTGCCTGTTAATTAGAGGAATTTTAGCTGTCATAGCTGGCAATTACAGCTTCTGTATCACTGTCTGTTATGAATAGGCAATGAGCCCTGATTAATATGCATGAGCAGCAGTATATAGCGGGCGCGCTGGAGCACAGTTCGGCGCGGCAGAGGGAGCATCGAGCACTGCGAGGGGCGGCGGGAAAGCGCGGAAGGGAAGCGTGCGGTCGCTTTGCAGCGCTCCCTTTGCAGCGCTCCCTGCAACACTGCTGCCAATGGTTTCAGTTCAGCCGCCTCATCTAGGTATTTCAAAGGATACCTGCACGCATGCTTGTTAACAGATATTCCTGTGGCTGCGCTGGTGAATAAGGAAGACTATTTCTGCCACTTACTTAAACATGGGATGCAGTTTGTGCACTCTGCAGAAGCAAGAAGAGCAGTACAAATTACTATATGAAGTTTGTCAGGTAAACGATTAGCTTTCATTTCTAAAGTAAATGTTATATTTCAGACTGGTGACCATTGTTACTGACAGGGAAAACGAAATAGCACAAATTGCTTTTACTAATGAAAATGAAAGGGTTTTCATATAATTTTCATATGATATTCTTCTTTGATTTGTGTATAGTGATTATGTTGTTATGATGCACCTACTCTTTTACACTTGCAGAACATCAGATATTTAAATGTATGTTATTCTGGGTCAACCTTTGTGTCATGGAACAGGAGCTATTTTCTCCAGTATCTTGACAAGGGTCACAGCTTGGTCACACACGCTCGGAAGCAAGTTAGAGAGCCACATGCACTGATGAACGTGCGGGGCAGTTGTCACTGTTCCCCAGCACCTGCAGACGGTGCTCGCTGGGCAGTGCGTTCGTGTCCTCCAGGGACTGCAGCTGCCTGGATAAGTTTATGTCTAGTTCTTGCAGGGTTTGCACCTCTGTGTGTGCCAATGTAGCACCTAACAACTAGTCAGACCTGTCAGCAGAGCAAAGTGAGCACTCTACATATACATCCAACTATTTATATTGTCTAGTAAGTTTTCTAAAAATGTGATAACGCTAGCTTCTATTACAGGAATGTCATTTCCTATGTTTCTGCACTTCTTTCTGTGTACAACATTTCTCTGCATTTCTTACTCTTATGTCTCATTTAAAACATGATTTAAGTTCAAACTGCATGACTAAACCCTGTAAAATGATTCTAGATATTTAAGGGGTATGTCCTTTCATCTTTGGAAATAAATATAGGAAAATATTTTAGTATTAGCCTCTGAAATGTGAAGAGGATTGTGCTGTACTAACACAACAGATAAAAAGAAGATCCCTAGAACTTCATGTACATAAACATGCCATTCGTGCCATGTTTCCAAGCAGTAGCAGATCCAAAGGGTGCCACGAAGCGGGACGCGCGCCCGTGCTGCCGTGCGGGACACTCGCCAGCAGAGGGTATTGCCGAACGTTAGAGCAGGGCGAAACGGAGCCGTGTTTGCTGTGCTACCACCTGTGTTTGATCTCAGCTATTAATGTCGCTGACAACATAGTGAATAAAATATGTGTTTTGCATACTATGCCACTAGAGAAGTGATTAAATTTTAAACACACAGTTTTTCTAATTCGCAATCACACACCCTGAGGACACTACTAGAGGGAAAAGAAAACCTTGTGAGAATAAGGATATGTTTGCTGTCATTGCTCTTTATACCAACTCACCTCCACTTATTAAGTGCTACGCATGTCATGATAAGAATATTAGAGAAAGGTAACAAGATTTCTTGGGTGGTATTCTGTATTGAGAAGGCACCTCTCGCAGCAGCCTTGGCAAGTTCCCTGTTCAGATCCTGCAGGGTCTTTTGCAACCGCTGCCAATCCATAAGGTCGCCCAGTTTCTATACGTCTGCGTTTGATGCCTATCAATGAATTACATGTAGAAGGGCAACAACCAGAACAGAGACACAACAAAATCTGAATATTTGAATTGTTTAGGGAACTTGCACAACATCTGTTGTGAAACAGAGAGGCCTGAGAACCTCTGCAAGTCCCTGACATCTCTTGACAGATGCGAGACACAATTCTTTAAATGCATTTCCTTAAAATTAGTCATATCAACATTCACATGAACAGTCCTACTGTTATCTAAGATTACTAGATTGCCCAATGCTGACTGCAGATGCAACTCTGGCACTAGCTGGGATTTAGAAATCAAGCTGGGAAGTGCTGCAGCCTTGTTTCAGCAGCATCTACTTGATTTGCTGTCACAGTGCACAGGATCATCAATGAGCTTCAAGCATTCAAGTCCTCTTGGGGAAACACAGGTGGAACATCCTCCACTTTCATGAAAGTAAAAAGTGCATGTAACTATAAAACCAGGATTTCTAACACAATAGATCTGCATTATTAAAAATTAGGATCCCCAACTACTCTAGAGTACGAATTATTGTGCATAATTTTTTTAAGAGGGTACTACCCTGACTTTCTCCATTTCAAAAGATAGTTGGGATGGAATTCTATAGAATTTAGCAGTCAGAGAGATGAAAAATCATTTTCTTTTCAAGTAGTAGGATATAAAAGACCAAGTTTTAAAACTGGTTAGTAATAAATACAAAACAATACCTACTACAAGAGCTATGTTCATGTAACCCTCCTATCACATGAGTGAGAGTTGGACAAAATATGCATAACTTGGTTTTATGAAATACTGAGCATTACTATAAACAAGTCTCCTTAACTTTTTCATTTTTTTAATAAGTTCATGACTCTGACATGTAGGAATTCAGAGAACACTTGCAAGAATTAATAATAGTACATAGCTGTGCTGTTTTCTATTAGACGAAGAGCTTTAATATGGCTGGGAAATTAATGCTTCAATAAATTACAATTCCAGAAGGTCCGGCACGTCTGGCTCCCTAAGTCCTTCTAACAGAGAGCACAAAGAGGATCAAATATACCCGGGCTCAGGCTTTATCCCTTCCTCATCCTTAGATAATTCAGAGAGATCCTCTTCATTAAGGGCTTTGGCACATTGCCCACATTTTCTTTTTGTGCTGCTGTGAGCTTAATGATGCAGAACAATGGTCTTCCCTCTTGTTGAACACATACCTCATTGTACCTTTAATCACATAATAAAAAGCAAATTAAGACACCTAGTCATTAAAGTCTACTGTAGCTGTGCATATCAATGCTCTGTATTACCAATACAAAGGGGCCTGTGGCAACTTGAAATCTGAATGCAGAACAACTTACCACGGGTGGCAAGTGCGACTGCGGCAGCAATGATCCTTGTTCTGCAGTATCTGTGACAACAAACTGCACTCAGCACACTCCCCATGTGCACATAAGAGCCTAAATATATCCTGAGATTTATTTCCCAATTTAATGAAGAGTATGGAAGATTTAAAAGCTATTTTATTTTTCCTAGTTAAACAGATTTTTTTTTCCAGAAGATTTTAAAAGTTTCTGAAAATGAAGGGTGGATGGGAAGAATTTTCTTAAAGGTAAAGCCACAAAGGTGGCAAGGTGCTTTAGGCCATTTTTCCAGTATGGCTTTTCTCTGCATCATTAGCTCTCATATAAGCAGCAGCAGAAGTAAGGGCTTTACCCCTTGCAGTGAAATCCCTGGGGGAATAAAGAGTAATCTCTGTAGAAAGAAACTGTTAGAAGCAGGAGTCATCTGAGATGCAGATTTTTAGGGTTTGTAACATTAAAAAGAAAAAAAAAAAACACTAGCACCTCAATTTAAGAAATTTCCAAGAACTCATTTCACTTTAAGCACATGTTTACACACAGTTTAGGAGGAAAGCACATGTCAAAATGATTTCCTAAACAGACATCTTGTATTTCCAGGGATAAGAACACAGGATTTTAGATCACAGATGACAGTGAACTGGCTGGACAATGCTCCAAGCTGTTCTCTGGGATACAGGTGGAGATAATGGAGTTCATCCAGTTCTCATGGTGGGAAGATATCAGCAAATCAGCCCATCAAAACTGGCACTTCCAGCTGAGAGATCATGGGATGAGTGAGCACAAACTAACCCTCCTCTCCACGTTGTCTGTCCAGAAAAGGGACAGAAACACTGGCAGGAAATGAGCTCTCCTTGCACTGCCCTTGCTGCAGATGATCTGAGGTCAGAAGCTTTCTGCCTCTGTGAATGTTGAGCTGGCAACTCTCATAAATACTAACACTCACATATAAATAGTTAACATAATGACCATTTAGTATTTTAGGAACTTGAAAGTTCTCTTCACATGTTCATGGCCTGGCACACCTCTGAGAGGAACTAAAAAGACAGGGCTGGTAAAAGCATTAGTGTTCAAAATGGATCTGTGCTTTTAAGCGAAGGAAGCTACCAGTGGGCAAAGTTACATAAGCACTAAGGGCAGCATACAAACTGCTGTGATATTGAGAAAAAGGTAGTGGCAAGGGACTGACTTATACTATATCTCATTGACAGCTCCCAGTAGCAGCAGTTTTCACAGAACTGTCCTTCACCAAAACTAATATACAAGCACTTGCACCAAATAGTTTCACAATTAGAAATCATTCACATATTTAGAATTGGAGTAATTAGACTGACTCAAGGAGACATCTAGGTCCATGTTTAACAGTTCAACTTTAAACTTTATTGAGCAATCTTTTTATCCTTTATCAGGATAGATGGAGCTCAAAGAACCAGAACTATAAGATTTTAGAATAAAAATAGTTACTTCTGTATATATACCTTTCACATACTCAAATTTAATTGGGTCTACTTGACTTCAAGTGGTCTACTTGAAATTCATTATATGACTTTAAATATCCTGTATGTACACCTTGCATACAGGTTCAGAACTGCATCTGTATTAAGAATGGCATTGAAGTTATATTCTGTCACTTAGCTATCATTAAACGTGACCTCAATAACACTGGAGAATCTATCACACTCACTTCAAAGTAGACGTGTTTGCTTAAACAAGATGTTAATTCCAGGGGCTTTGTTCTGGACGGACCTTTCTACCACTGATTTGGTTTAGCTGTAGAAAAACTCTGCTTGTCAGACTAGAGACTCATAATCTTCAGAAAACTGCCCTTTAATGATTGTGGCGCCTGTCTGTGGCTCAGAACTCCCCTTTCTTAATTAGACATTTACCAGAAACTGGCAATTGAAATTTTCCTCTTCGCTTGACGATGAATAATGCAATGCCTCTGATCGAATTTCCCTGGAAGATGCTCTTTATTGCATGTCAGAGGAATATTTTGGTTGTTAAAGGAACATAAACAAGATATGATATGAAATAAACAAAACCCCTAATGGTCTGGGGCAACATAAATGGATAATTTGACCTACTGTGGAGCTGAGATATCTTACTGCTTTATAGCCTTCCCAAAATTTATAGAGCTTTTCTTCTTTACTTTCAACAAATAAAATGCTTAAGCATGGCATAGCTTTGTTAAGATTTTTTATTTTAAGTGATAAATGATTGAAAAGATGGGTTTTATAATGCTTTACACATACATCTGTTTAATGCTATGAAGCAGGTGGCAAGGAGTCACAAGGGAGAAGGCACTGAGGACAATCATTCTGTGGTTTACTGTCACACGTCAGACTTGGGCAGGGAAAAAGGAAACATATGGAGTAATGAAAAAGTGCAGATTTAATAAATGTGTTTTGTTGTGTCCATTAATAATGAAACAAAAGGTCATGCTTCATTTTCACAACGACAAGAGAGCTCTGCATTCGTACATACGTTGGCATGGTTTCTTTTAGAGGGTAAGTAGGAAAGTGTAAACAGATCCAGCTTGTCCTCCTGGGCAAGCTTGTTGACTAAGGACCTAATAGGAGGATGGGAGAATAAGTAATGCAAAATAAAAAATATACACTGCAGTATTCACTACTTTAAAAAGTGGCTATTGAAGCCAAGCCTTCCTATTAATAAATCTTCAGAGAAAAAGCTAGAAGTTCTCATTTGGAGGACAAAAATCATGCCAGTGTTTTCCTACTTGTTTCATCAAGTGCTAATTGTGAACACGAACATTTTGTGATTAGACACATTCTCCACTGGCACAGGGACCTGACACTTCTTGATTCAATTTCTAATTGCTGAAATTTCTCTCGGCTTTATGCTTAGGAACAACCTTGGTTTCATTCAGTAATATCATACCTTTCAAATACTACTATCAAACTCCTTGGGTACACTTAATAAATAAGAAGCTTCACCAAAAGACTAAGGATTATACCACCAGCCTAAAACAATACTTTGGCTATGCTTTTTCACAAATTTACTGATTTGTACAGCATCACTTTAAAAAAAGTCATTCATATGTTAAAAGATCTCAGCTGATATAAAAGCCTTTCTTAGCTATGACAGACTTGTTTGCAGAAGTTGCTCTTTGCAGTGGATTTGACATATTGGTATATCTGCAAACAATTTTAGCCAAAAAAAAAAAAAAAAAAAGGCTAGTTAAGTGCCTATCAGTAACCCATTATGGAAACTCTTGGTAATTCCAGATAGAGTCGTATGGACCGGAAGGGCAGAATAAGGCAGCAGTAGAACAAGCTTCCAAGAAGATTAGTTTGTGCTGTTACGCTGACAAAGCTACTGTAGTGCTAGGAGCAGAAGGCACAAAACTGGAAACCTACCCACAGATGCCCAGTTCTGCCACTGAAGGCTGGTGAACCTTCTTAGCGAACCCACCAAATCTGGCATCACTGAGGCCTTCCCAGACAGCATTGGGCTACTCCACTCCCTCCTGGCAACAGCTCCATTAACCCTTTTCAGACCCTATTTCTCCAGAGCATCCACAATTGCTCTTTCCCTGTCCTACACCCTGAGTCCAGTTGTGGCCAAAGGAAGGGCACAGCCTAGGAGTGCAACGGATGTGGGCTGAGAAGCTGTGCAGTAAACATCTTGGTGTGCATGACCAAAGGCAGCAAATGAAAGAGGCCAGGAAACTACAGTTGCTAAACTCTGCTCATTAGTAATTCATGATTATTTATAGCTACATTGGTGCAATTCTGTTTTCAATGGAGCAGCTTATAAAATTCCCCTGTGATTTTCATTTTGAGGTGTGATACACTAGAGCGGAGCCTGAGAACGTGCCTGAAGCAGGTGACCTTCAGTGTGTTATACACATCATTGCTGCTGGGTTCTTAATGTATAAATGTGTTAATTACTAACAGAATAAAAATTTTTGTATTTCAAGGCTCTTTCTCCCAAGATTTGCTATTTTGAAGGTAATGTTTTAGAGAACAAATGTGTGCCTTGCTCTTAAGAAAATAATTTTTCTTTGGTCTTAACTACTTTGCCATAGATACTTGCAAGGCAGCGGGAAATGCACACACATGGTAACAGTCTACTACTAAACAATATTATTCTGGTTTTTTTTTGAAGCACAGAAAGACTGTCCATACAGAAATAAAAGAGGGATTAGATGGAACTAGAAAAGAATTAACCTGTATTTTGAACCTTCTCTTTCCAATTTCTGAGGAAAAGAAGGTTTAGAAAATAGGGTTTTTAATGCTATAGTTTCTGTAAAACTTTAGAGTTGCACTGCTTTTTCTTAATATGCAGACTTCTTAAGAACTTGCTAAAGACGTGTATCAGACCATAAAGAGTGTTTTAAATGGGGCAAAGACATCTGTACTCTAACAGAACTAGCATTTTTATAGTGCGCTTCCCAAGGATTTGCATGATTTTCTACAAAGAAAAGCTTTTTACTCATTCTTAAGCAAAAAAGTTTTCCTCTGTGAGATTTGTGAACCACAGAAGAGCCAGCAAGCTGTACAATGCATACAAATGTTTACCATTCATGACAGCAAACGCATTTAAACCACCAGTCCAATCCATTAGCTGGAAAAAAATCATTTTCTTCTACAAAAAAAACTCTCGAGTTTTTGTAGTATATCATGCAAATCTATCACCAAACCTAATGAACAATGTCACACATATCCTTATTATAGGCTCACCTAACAAACTCTAATGCTCAGTGCCAATCTTGCTTTCTCAGCTTTCCAGTTAACTACTGCTGGTAATGCCCAGATTTACTCCATCCGCACTCCTGCGCGCTGCACACACGCACTCTGTGCAAGTGCTGCCTCCCCCTCACCAGCCCTCTTGCCTGTCCTGCTCTGCCTCTTCAGCTCTGCAGGGCTCCCAGGCCCTGCACACACGTTGTCCTTGGCACTGCATGTGGGAAAGAATCATTTGAGGAGCAGGCACTGTGTGTGTCTGATGCAAATAAACGAAGTGTGAAAAAAATGAAATGAAACAGGAAGAACAAATACTGGGTTTTCTGCAGACATTTTAGCAGAAGGAAGAGGAAACAAGGAGTGGTGATAGCTAGGAGTAAACTTCATCTACTCAAACAAGAAGCACTGTTTGACATATCTGAAAACTCTTGATTAAAATTATGTCTGGTATCAAGAAGTAGCAATTAATTACACTTCACTATCTACCCAGAAAAAAATGCAACATGCCATAGCTTATCATGATGAAAGGTTAACCCGCAACTGATAAAAAGACATATAGGTAGAAGTGCAATATTATGTGTCACCCTATCAAAATCTCTCTCTCAAACTTTACACAAAATTATCTTCGAGTAGAGCAGTATGATCCTGTCACCTCAGCCATGGCTCCAGCTCCTCATGATGCAGACAGCAGCAGTAGCCTTGGTGCTCCCATCGCAGTTGAGGGCTCCCCACCTTATGCAGACCTGCTGATTTTTAGCCCAAGAAGATTTGGTCTAAAAATGGTCTTAAAAAGTGAAATTTGGCTCAAGAATACCTCTTCATAAAGTAGGTATTAAAAACATTAGGTAAAATATAAAACAACACAAGAAAACCTGTCCTCACAAGAGTAATTTCATGGTAACATACCTCCAGAATTAACAGAAAAAGGATGATTTCAAGAGGAGGAATGCCAAACATTTCAACAATGCTGACAGAAAGAGAAGCCTTTAGACATCCTACAGCGTATGCATTCACGAACACTAGAAAGTAATAAGAAAGCAGTGTCCTAGATAGAGCAAATTCTTCACAAGCCAACCAAATCCCTCAGGTCCTTTCCATTTCTCTTCCTTTTCATCTTGCTGATTCATCCAGCCATTCATTCTCTCCCCCTATTTAACAGACACACTGCAGTTCTTATCATAATCCATCAGAATAAGATACTTGCACCTACTTTGGATGATGTGGGTTCAGAGTAATTGTAGATAAACAGCTACTTAATAAGCAGTTACCAAAGCGAGAAAAATCTGAAAAGACTCAAGTATCCCTGCCTAGGCCTTACCAAAACCGCACCGAGATCTCACTGTACTATTGCTGTTCTATCACCAAGAGAGTCTTCCGACCTTTCCAGTCTTTTTCATGGCCCTTGCAAATTCTGATCTTTTCAGATATATCATCACATTCTACCAGTTGCTTTTGTGTGTCCCAGCCTTCATAGGTTGTCCTGTACGAATTTCACCTGATGATTAAGGCTCAAAAAATTGACGTTCATCTGCTGAGTCCATTTTTTGTCAAGCACTGCATATCATCTTTTTTTTTTTTTTTTTTCATTTTATTGGTTTCTCTTTGGTTTTCTCATCATCTATGTCTTAAAAATATGACTTAATGAATGATGCATGATAAGAGTGAGAGTTTAACATATTGTTTTCATGTTGGGGGAGCCCTCCTTTTGGATTTGTGTCTTGGTCTCCCTTTTCATATGTTATACCCTCATCTCTCTTCTTCTCAATTACAAATATATATCATGTCCTACCTTAATGGACTGTGACAGCATTCTGCTTTCCATTGACAGAATCCGACCACATCTATGGAATACTGATGGCACACTTGGCTTCGTGACATTTCGCTTTATTTTTCAACTATTTTACTGATCTCTTCAGATCAGTTGGGGTTTGAACTAAGGCATTGAAAAGGCAAAATGCCCAGTGACTTCAGTGAGTGAATCAAGCTCAAACAACTATTTTATTCTCATTCAAAATCTAAACAAACAACAAAAACATTCAAAATTAATAAAAAAAAAAAACTGGCATCCCAGATAGAACTCTGCCTTGCATTTCTGTAGATTTCATGATGCTATTACAATGTAACAGACCTCTGCAGCCTATTTTTGTACAAAATAGTACAACATACACTGTATATTATAAATGTTCTATTATACTGCATCATCATTACAAGAATTTCTTTAAAAGACGATTCAAGCATCCCATATTTACTGTAAGTTAAGAGTATTTCTCTCTGTCTCACATAGTTGTTAAGCCTAATGCCTGGCTACACCAAAACTGCTGTCAAAGTCTGTTCTTCAGACTTCCACGTGGCCATGGCTTTCTCCACATTCAGTGTACTCCCAATACAAATAAGGCCCAGAGCTAAGCATTTTAACGTTTCAGTCAGGATAATTTATCCATCTTTTTTTGCCATGAAAGATCCCATTGTCTCTGTCACATGGCATGTAAGGTTCTTAAGAAATTATACACATTTATAGATTTTTGGCAGTCTTCTGTAGCATTCATATGCATAGATTTTTTCTATGTTATTTCAGATGTAATTATAAGTAAGAATTTTGCTGAATACAAATTAGAAGCATTAGAATAAAAAAATAAGATTGTAGAGATTTTTTTTTAACTTACTGTGAAAGTGATACATTTTTCGGTTTTTAAGCACTAAAAATATTGTTTGCCAATTATGACTTTTCCAGGTAACAACCCTGCATCTCTATCAATATAATCTATTTGTTTAAGTTTCATAATGTGTCAAAAGCAGTCACAAGTGCTACTTTCACAGATAGCAAAAAGTATGCTACTGGGAGCATCCCAGGATACTTTTATTTTGCATCGTTTCTTTTTTTACTGTTTAGAAATAAAATACCAACATTTGGTAGTTTTTCTAGACAAGAAAGTAAATAGGCTCTGCTATATACAAGTACTCTTGAGATTTACTAATTTTCATTATCGAAATATTTGGTTTCCTTTAAAGCAAGAGGTTTTAAATTGAATTTTATCCAACTGTTCTCCCGAATCCTAAAATCTGATCTGACAACTTTCTGCTGCCTTAGGCAACACCTTTTACTTTTTTTTTCCCCCCTGCATTGTCTGCTTAAAGAAAACTTAGTCAAGAGACTACCTGGAAATAACAGCAGGTGTAGCAACAATCAGTGACACATTGTGGAAATAAAGCATCTTAAAGAATCTAATCAAGTTAGTTACAATATTGGGGAGTAAATGGGAAAAGTATTATTTGCTGCCATTTGGATTCTTTTAGTTGCTTGCTCGGTTTAGTTGTACACACAAAAATAGGATGCACACAATAAAACATGCAACATTTAATTTGCAACAAATAATAAAACTGGAAACATAATCAGCACTTCCTTTTTTTCCACAGAAAACATTATGCTGAACTTAATTTTACAGCTGCACAAATTGTTTTAAAGTAATCTGCTCAATTGTGCGAGTTAATGATATTTAATTTGACCAGGCCAAACTTTACATGCTGCGCATTACTGTGAGTAATTGCAGTCAATACAACTGTCTGCACAATGGGAATGTAATGCTAACACCTTCCTTTCTCAGCTGGTTTATGAAAAAAAAGTGTCATCGCCTCTTTATGACAAAACTTAGGATGATAGCATAATAAGTGTTATGTGCACAGGTTAATTCAAAAGGAATTTAGTGTTTTCAATCGATTTTACACTCAAGTTAACCCTTTTTAATGTTTTTTTGCTGAGGGCAACAAGGTAGCTATGGGCTAAATTCAGGTATCACTACTGTATTAGCACTACTCTTCCAGTCACTTCACTTACTTTTGTGGGACAAGACATGGCAGAGCACAGCATGAACTAAGTGCTATATAATATGAGTTGAACTGTCAGAATATGGACATATTTTAGAATATTTGAATGTTTATATCATATTCAAGAACCTAATGTGGTAGAGTCACTGTATTAGTATAAGCATCAGTACATTTACTCCTAGTGCTGGCTGTATGCACATTTAGATGGAAGCTGAGGCTTTTACACAAACAGACAAATTACGCAGATGATCTCTGCATTGGCTGCTCTTTTCATTGCTTTGCTTTCTTCTTCCAAACAGGTCAATGGGAAGGATTTATCTAAAGCAACACATGAGCAGGCAGTGGAAGCCTTCAAAACGGCCAAGGAGCCCATCGTGGTGCAGGTGCTGAGGAGAACTCCACGCACCAAGATCTTCAGTCCTACTCCCGAGTCGCAGCTGGTAGACGTGGGCACACAGACAGATATCACTTTTGAGCACATCATGGCCCTGAGCAAGATGAGCTCACCCACGCCACCCGTCTCAGTGCTAGACCCGTACCTCCTATCGGAAGAGTAAGTAGTAACTTTTCAAGCAGTTGCAAATCTTTGTATTCCTCAGAGTGCCTGTTAGAAGCAGCTCACAAATTCACCTTCCTGGCTGGCAAATGTGTGCTCACAGAAATAGCCACTATTCATGTGTCACAGAGCCATAACTCAAAAGGTTATTTTCACTTTTTCTCCACTTTCGCAAGCCATTACTCACATGAGTAATTCCACTGAGTCACAACATGGCCTCATAAAGCTCGTTTGTTGGTGGTGTCTGAGAGATAAAGTTATTGCTGCTTGTAATTCCTCTCACTGCCTCTTTAGGTTGCTTATGTTTTAACTTTATTTTTTATGGCTGCTATAAATTGTATAATGCTAAGAGCTGCTACATTCTGCTCCACTGTATTAATTACTTTATTATAACCCTGCAGCGATGTTACTCAAATAAATTATTTCCTAGGACTAAAATTACTTATCAGTGCTGTCATGGATGTTTTATAATCAAAATTTAATTATTGTTAATGGTAGTTTGATGCTTTTGTACTTACAAATAAAAATGACAATTATCTTCTAGCTCACATTCCCCACACCCTCACATGCTGCTCAAGAGGAAAACAAGTAATCCATACGAGTGGGCAGTGAGTAGGCAGTAGGGCTGGGCGCTCTGTGTCCAAGATGCACTTAGTCCTAGAGCACTGACACTGTGTGTCCTTCCAACAACAGCAAGATGTGTTTTCAATATCTCTAAGACAAAACTACTTGCTGTTCCTCAACTGCAAAACCAAATACATTAAAATGTGGCAAAGAAGATTCATGACAACACCTGCTTAGCTTACATCATACCTGTGCAATGCAACCTCAGTCCTGTCAAACAGCCCAACATTGCTCCAATATCCCTAGACAGATTGCCACTGCTGGCATCATCGGTGACTTATTTTGAAGCTGCAGTTGCCAGCATTACCCATACATCCTGCCAAACTGCAACCCCTGAGTAGAAGGGCAGTCAGCTATTTAAGTGTCCTGTTCCTCAGCAGGTGTAAGCAAAGAATGATGCAGGTGTACTGAGTACAGCCTATTTTTTCCTTAATGCTTCCTGTGACTGATATAAATCCCACTCAAATTAAAGCGGTCTGTATATAACAACTTGGGTATCTTAGCAGATGCTGCTACTTATACAGTCTATTACCTACACAGCAACGTGTATTTGGTTAACAGAGAATTAAATTCACTTTCACCACAGGAGTAATTAAAGCTGCAGCATATATAACATTGACACATCCCCACCCGCCACCCCCATAAAAAAATACACAGCTTGAACTTCCAAAGTATGGGCAATAAAGCTGTCCAAGAACTCATGGTGTAAAAAGCAACATGCCAATAATGAGTAACAATTTTCAAAAATAGTGCATATTTAAACCGTATTAAATCATTACACCTGGCTAGTTGTTTTTAAATCAATCAATAATATACCATTGTTTTAAATCCAAGTAGTTGGGGGTAAATTTATTTTACAATATTTACCAATTTGATATAATTCTGTATCTTCAAGGCAAAGTGCAAATAAGAAGCATATAGGCAAGGATGATTTTGCCTGGTTGCCTGCAAATAATCTGAACTGACAAATAAATGCAACTCTAGTATTCCCTCTCATCTTGCTCCCTAGTGGATATCTGTCCACTTATCCTGTATCACTTGGTTCCCCCCATACTACTTTGCCACTCTCCTCCCTATATATTTTTTACCCAAGTCATCTTAAGATCTGGAGTAAATCACTACATATATGTTAAGATTCTTTACAAGTCCCTCATCCATCATCACACGCCAAATACACCTCAGAATGTCTTACAATATGTGTATTTTTTTCCCCGATGCATTTAATGGTATAAGTAGTATACAGCATATCATTTACCACCTGCAGTATCTTGGTCTGGTTGTTATTCTATAATTTCATCATGCCTTGCTATAAATGTGAAATGGATTAACATGTTAGAGTACACAGTGCCATCCTAAAATAAACGGTTTTTTCCTCTAGTCACCCATCAGTGCACGAATACTATGACGCAAACGACTACATGGGAGGAATTCATCAAGAAATGGACCGAGATGAGTTGGAACTAGAGGTACTTAATGTTTAGTGATAATTTCATTAATTTAGAATTTAGCGTGTATATATCATGAGCTTTATATTATGTATAAAGCAGAAAGACATTTTAAGCTGTTATGCATAGTAATAGTGCTTCTTAGTTACTTGCAGGTTGAAAACAATACTGGTATCTTTAATGACATATTTACCTATATACCATGAAGTAAGAAGCCAGATTTTCAGTGAACAAATTAACAAGTCTTTTAATCCCATTAATTCAGTATAACTATCCTGACTTAGACTTTCTGAAAGTCTGAGAAAAAATCTGTTTTGTCAATGGCAGGACCTGCAATCATGTTCCATGCAATCAAGTAGAAAAGTTAATGTCAGCATTTAATCAAAGAATCAAAGTAGCAGTAAAACAAATGCTATTTAGCAGACATCGAGGCCTTTTTTTTATTTTGGGTCAAATAAAAGGAAACACATTATACATTTCAGTCTTAAGGGAAAACATACAGTAGATTAATATTTTCTGCCACTGTCTTTTTAAAATCTATCTTTTAAAAAAATTTAATATTGTGGATAAATCATATTGCTTCCATTAGGAGGTCAGCTAGTTGAGCTGAAAACAGTTTAAACACATGCACTTCAGTAGCCAGACGTTCATACAGCTTAAACCACAACATTAATAATTTTGACATTGATAGAGTACTTGATGGCAAGAGGTGATCAGCTCAGTAACACAGGGTGATGAACATTAGAAAAGTCTCTGTAGCCTAATAGTATTTCTTACAAACCACTAAAGATTCCTGTTCAAAATGTAGAGACTATGATCAATGATAAGGTCAAAGTGCTAACAGGGACTCAACTGGCTAGTTGCTTTTTTGTTTGCCTTTTGATAGATATGTTTCAAAGGACCACAAAGGCAGTGTTTCATTGACCGTAGCAGGAATGTCTCAAGTACGAAAGCCATCAAGTCAGCCTTTTGGGCTTCTATGTCCAAATAATGTGCTTTGAATTTAAATCAGAAGCTCTTCCTCTATACTTTATAGTCTATGACTGACTGATGATTTGTAACGAGCAAATAAGACAAAAAGCAGTGAAATATTCAAGCTCACAAGCTTCTAATGTAAATATCTGTAGGAAGGAATATATACTGGCAGTATTATCTATCACGACATCAAACTTGTGTTTCCAGTTTTATCTCCCAACATTTCTCTTAAAATTGATGACTAAGAGGAAACAGTCATGCATTCCCTACAGTACCAAAATAAATAACTTCTCTTTTGAAGTTTACATGCCATAAGGAAAGAGGGACCAAATCCTGAATGACTATTTTATTATAAATTAAAGCTACATTCATTTTTCAGAGAGGCCCAGACAGAAGTCATTTCAGGTTCAATAAAGAAGAATAATGTCACTGCAGGATTTCTCTGCAGTGTTACACGTTAATATGATTATTCAAACAAGTGTGCCCAGCTGTCAGACATGGAGGCCAAGCAAGGGCTTTCTCCATCTGTTAATTCTCTCAGATTACAAAAGAGAAAATTCTGAATCAAAAACAAGGCCTTGTTATCTCACATTTGACTTTATACCCTTACCCTTTCCTATACCCAAACAGCATATATGCTTATACATACTTAAGCACCTAGATTTTTATAAATTTGCAGGCATTTGTAACTGTAAATTGAGAGTAGAATAATTCCGTGAACCTGCTGCAAATAAATGATCTTTGGAGCTTATAGAGTTTAATTTTCCATTAGCACTTACTCCTAATCTTTCATTATGAGTGGTTGCATGTATAAATGACACAGTGAGCATCACTTTCCTCTTGTGTTGCCACAAACATTGTATGGATTTCAGCAACTAGCCCTCTGAGCCCCCTTTGGCTCTATCCATTTGACATGGAGCCAGTAATCTTGCAAGGAATTTTCCTGTGCTGACTCTACCTGATCTAAATAAGCAGAAAATTCTAGTGTTTATTACATATACATTGCATATGTAATTTTTACATTTAGCATATCAACAAGTCACTGATATTACCACACTTGACAAACCTCACCATTGTCTATCTTATTTTTACACATTCAGGCCGAGTGTTGAGTTTCATCCATGTCTCCTCCCTCTGCAATGGAGGTGGCCAATAGGCTTTAGGATGTCCTTAAGGTTGTACAAAGAGTTCGTTGCCATAGAATCTGGGCCCCTGCTGAGCACCGAATACTTTTTCATCTCAAGACTGTATAATAGAGATTAAGCTGAAGAAACATGCATCTAGCAGGGACTTTTGCAGATCTCCAACCGCTGCTGTGCTTTGCAGGGCTGTTCCCTGCAATGGGAATGTTAAACACTGCAGATGTGCAGGATTGTGACCCCTGGCCATGCAGGGGTACAATGCTCCCCATAGAGCAGGAAGAAATTACAAGTCCAAAGACTGTGCAAGCACTCGAGTTTGCCCCATCAAAGTTTTCTGGGCCAATATGAATTCCTAGACTTCAGTCCTGCACCAGTTCCCATAATAGGTATACCTGCAATTTTTTGTTGTACTTTTTCTCTTAATGCGTCTGTGCATTATACAGACTCGACTCTGCACATGGGAAGCAAACTTTGCTTTGCATGTTCTGGAATTAAGCACTTCTCTCTCTCAAGTATTTCAAAACTTTAAAACCTTAATCATGCAAAGACCCATAGAAAGCACCTGTTCTTATCCTGGAGTGCACAAAATTATCGTATTTGGATAGCATCAAATTGAGTTACTATATTCTTACCAAGGACTAGATGGTACCAATGGGTAAGTCCATCGACTAATTGCTTATAAACACCTTCTCTAAGTTTTATTTTTTACTGCTTTATTTGTGTGCATGCTTTTAAAGAATAGAAATATATTGCGCATATCTATATACTATTTAAGTCACCAGATGATTTGTTACTTTGCAGTGTATCACAGATAATGTCTTATATGCTGCATTCTAAATGTAAACCCATACTTTTTCTTTTTAAGCCAAATAAGAATCTTCATTCTTGTACACGGTTGAAAAAAGATCTATTGTTAATCAAAACATGCTATTGGCAAGAAAAGTCTATTTTTAAGACATGAAGTCATTTTGTTGAAGTGTGCGGAAAATAAGAGAATCATTCCAGGCCTAAATCAGGCTCCTGACTTGCATATTCCTGCCTTTTCCCACTTCCCAGCATGAATAAAGCCAAAATAAAATCATTGATTTCAATGGCATTCCCAGGGATTAGCAACATCAACTGAGATCGCATTTTCTCATCTTTTCTACTGAAGAGTTTGTCCCCTCTCTAAATAGCCCATAAAATCTTAAAAAAAAAAAAAAAAAAAAAAANAAAAAAAAAAAAAAAAAAAAGCTAAAAGCTAAAAAAAACACTATTAAATCATTGTATTCAACCTTTCAGTAAAAAAAAAAGGGGGGGGAAAGAAAAAAGCCTCAGTTCACCATGGATACTATTGATTGAAACCATTTAAATACCATCTGAAATGTCACTGACATTTACAGCTACGTTTCTTTAAAAAAAAAGAAATTACACATGTTGACAAGCAAATAACAAGAGACTGCTGATCTTGGCAGCTGTCATCTAGACGTGCTAATAAATTATTCAGATCAGCTTGTTTTATTGTCTTGCCTCTTACACATGGCAAAGCGCAGGTCAAAGCAGGGAGATGCTGAGAAATAACGGGAAGGGCGCGAGGCAGAGCCGGGGCAGCCTGGCCAACCCACGCACCAGCCAAGCAGCTTCTGCACCTCCATGGCCTTCACATCCTTTCTACATCAACTGGGATCACCAACAGGCAACACTTATAGGAAAAAATATAACCCAAGTCATGTCTTTTTGGCAAAAAGCATTGACGGAAAACCTTTAAATTGCTTCAAGGCTAGTAAGATCAAAGAGTGCTAAAATGATAAACCGCAACTTGCTCAAAACAATCCCTTGCAAGGTATTGGAGTAAAAATTATATTTATATTACCAATATCAAACATTAGGCTGACAACATATTGATCTTCAGTCACACTCTTAAGTTACTGAACTTATTTATTCATGATATATACTCAAGTTAAAAGTCACAGAATGCCTGTTTCTTTTTTCTCTGAAAATCCCGAAACTTTTCCACTGTTCATGAAAATAATACATATCAGTTATGGCAAATACTGAAATCATACTTTATAAGTATTATAGCATTTGAAGTATTGCCACTACATAAAATATAGGTAATTTTTCTTCTTTAAGATCAATAAAAGGTCTATTTTCAAAATGACTTTATATTGATTGAAGGGTCAAAAATGCCCCAGCTATTGATTGTCTGAATATAATCATGTTTTGTTCAGTGAGTTAACCTAGTCTGCACAGTAAAATGAAAACAGATCCAGTATATCACTTAAGCAAAATATTTTCATTGTATTTGAAAAAAACTGCTTCCATCAGTCAACAGTGTCTCATGGAGAATATCCATTTCTTTCCCCCTTCTCTCTTAACCTCAGGAAGTAGATTTACACAGAGTGAACAGCCAGGACAAGCTTGGCCTTACTGTGTGCTATAGAACCGATGATGAAGATGACATTGGTATTTACGTGAGTGAGGTAAGATTCAGCTGATTTTGAGAAGATATAATTTTTCTTTTAAACACAAATATTGGGCATTTAAGTTATATCCTTGCCTGTTTGTTTGCACTATGTTGCAAAACCATCCAGAATGCAAAAACTGAGAGAAACTTATTAGTTTTCCTTTCAGATGTTTTCACGGGATTTTTAGTATACTTTGCCTTGAACTTTTATTCTCAATTGGTTCCAAAAGCAATGAATACATGAATAAGGTCAACACAGCTTTGTTTGCAAACAAAGATTTGGGGTGCATTTGCCTCTCTCTGCCTCCTTCCTTGAGTATACAGGTTTTTATACATAATCTTTTAATACGCAGATCCTTTTCGAACTTAACAACCGTAATTTAGAGAGAAAATCTTGTGACTATATTTAAAATATTCCATCAAAATACATTACCTATGAAATGATCCTTTCTGTGTTGTATGTAAAAACTGCAGGCCCCAATGAAAACACTGTGTTCTAAAGCAACCAAGTTAAAGTATTGCTCAGCAACGATGGACATACTGGTTTGCAAGACTGGACTTATTCCATATACTGGGTTTACAACAGAAAGTAAAAGATAGAGCAGTAAATTCTGCAAAGCACTTACTGTTCTCTTGTTTTGTAGATTGACCCCAACAGTATTGCTGCAAAAGATGGTCGACTCCGAGAGGGGGATCGCATTATTCAAGTATGTGTGGAGATACCGAGTGCAATCCTACCCTGTCGGGTTTGATTGTTGTCAGAGTGATAATCCACAGAGACAAGCCTGAGCAGAGGCCCCTGTCCCACGTACATTTTGGGGAGGGTGTTCCCATACAAGGACCTTCCTTCCCACCCACCAGAGCAGATGTTACAATCCCGCTCCTGCTCAACTCTCCTTCTCTAGCTTCTGTTCTCATAGCAAAGTCCTTCCTAAAGAACCCTGCGTATCACCACCCAGGCAGGGAACAGCTTCACATGTCCAAACTCACAGAGGTGTCCGACACCAAAATACACAACACCGCAGTTGTTTTGAAGGGGGACTGTGCCTGACCTGTACTGGGGTAGGATCTATCCAGCCATGCACTCTCATACAGCCCATTATGACTGATGCGTCCATATGTACAGATTTAATTTCATTGCTCTTTTCCTTGCAGATTAATGGTATAGAAATACAGAACAGAGAAGAAGCAGTGGCCCTTCTCACCAGTGAAGACAGCAAGAATATCTCCTTACTTGTTGCAAGACCAGAAATTCAGGTATTGCAGTAGCGATAAAAAGACTCTCTTGAGTTTTAATTAAAATAGAGTTGTGGGTTTCTAGGAAGTAATAATCACATTTTTAAGATCTCTTTGTTCCTAAAACCATATTGCACACTTTGATAGGATATATATATGGTATGAAATAATGAATTCAGCAATCATGAAAGAAATATAAATTTATAAAAGTTCAGTGATTAATATATTGTGTAGTCCCAATACGATCAGTGCAAGGTATTATGAATGGTTTCAAGCCCCAGCTATAAATAACATACTGAACTCTAATTCCTATATCTATTGATTATTTATTCATAGAAACACCTATTACTTAGGCCTTTATAGACCACCTGCAAACATGATTAAATACTATCAAGAAGCACTGTCAGCTATAAAAGGAGGTTGAACCAGATCCCAACCCTTTTCTTCTAGAAAGAAACACATTAGTACAACTAAGACGTTAACTAGTGAGTGTAACATGAACAACAGCCACAAGCACTCTTTGATTTATCTCTTGCTCCAGGGAACTATGTAAACATCCTCTGCCAGTGCTGCTGGTCCAGTCCACAACCAATCTGGATGTTTCTGATCTTCCTCTGGGGAGTCTATTAAAGTTTGGGATAAAAAGACTGTTCCCACAGACCTGCAACAAGCATTTTCCCTCCAGCTGCCTCACCATCTAAACCTAGTGGTCTCTTCAAGCTTTGGCCTCCAGAGTATTTAAACAAAACGTATATAAAATTACACATAAATCAAATCAGATCCAACTCTTTGCGATATTTCCATAGATGAAAGGATCTATGAAGGACTACTGAAGTTAAAAGTTTTGTTTAGAAGGATTTCTAGCTGTGCTGTTGGAGGTCTATGGATGGAGGGACAAGGGACAGCCAATACTCACCCTTAGAGGACATGTACGCTTCCCCTCAAGACACTGCTGCACTGTCATAGAGGAAGGAACCTTCTAAGATCTACTGATCACTTTTCACAAAGAATGAGTGAAATTTATGTCAGTCTTCATTTTTTTTACATTTTTTTTCCTCCCTTTTCACATAGCTGGATGAAGGATGGATGGATGACGACAGAAATGATTTTCTGGATGACTTGCACATGGACATGTTAGAGGAACAGCACCACCAGGCAATGCAATTTACTGCCAGCATGCTTCAGCAGGTACTGCCATACTATTGTGCAATGGTGTCAAAACATCACATTGCACTCAATATTCCAATATTGAGCTTGACTGAATAAAATTGGTATCCTGAATGAAGATCAGGGCAAAAAGACTTTATGAAAAATCAAGATACTACATGAGTGACACAGACTACAAGTTTTCTAACTTGACCATAGGGACAAAAACATTTAAAAATGTTAGCTTCTTAATTTCCCCTCTCCCTGTCCCTTCACACATCATGAGTTCTTGCTTCTGAAAAGATGATCCACAATGTGCTGTGTTTTCAGTAATGACTATTGTATAGTGTTTTTTCTCTGTAAATACAAGAGAAAGGTGCAGACAACAGATTAAGAAAACTTCTAAATAAATGCCCTGAGGTATTTTATATCCTTGCAATAATTTCTGTTTCTCTGTTTTGATTTTTGCTGCTAGAAGAAGCATGAGGAAGATGGAGGTACCACAGATACAGCCACAATTTTGTCTAACCAGCATGAGAAGGACAGTGGTGTAGGGCGCACAGATGATAGCACTCGGAATGATGAAAGCTCGGAGCAGGAAAACAATGCAGATGATCACACCACTTCCTCCAACACATTAGGGAGCCAGAAGAAGCTGACGTACAGCCACGACACCCTGGGAAGCGGTGAGATGCAGCTCAGCAATGAGTCATTCATCTCAGCCGACTGTACAGACGTCGACTTCCTTGGAATCCCAGTGGACGAATGTGAGCGGTTCCGGGAACTACTGGAACTGAAGTGCCAAGTGAAGTCTGCCAACCCTTACAATCTGTATTATCACAACAGCACTCTGGATATGAGCAAAAGCGACCAAGAAAGTGTTGACAGAGAGCTGGAGATGCTGAACGAGGAGCTTCGCAATATCGAGCTCGAGTGCCTGAATATTGTGAGAGCTCATAAAATGCAGCAGCTGAAAGAGCAATTCAGGGAGCCTTGGATGCTGCATAACAGCGGATTCCGCAACTACAACACGAGCATCGATGTCCGCAGGCATGAGCTCTCTGACATCACGGAGCTCCCCGAGAAGTCGGACAAGGATAGTTCGAGCGCGTACAACACAGGGGAAAGCTGCCGAAGCACACCACTCACCCTGGAGATTTCCCCTGACAACTCCCTGCGCAGAACTGCAGAAGGCATTAACTGCCAGGGTAATGATGGGGTCATGGCACATAATGCCTCCCAAAAGAATTTATTTCCTAGCTCAGAGAGCCATGAATCCAGCACTGGTAAATGTCATTCCTCTCCTAAAGATCCTGACCTCAGTAAGCAGCTGGAAAGCAAAGACAGAAAAGCCAATGATGGAAACAGAAGTCCAACTCATGGTCAGAAACCTTCTAGCTCCTATGTCTCACCATACCATCATTCTCCATATAAACATGCTCACATCCCTGCCCACGCACAGCACTATCAGAGCTACATGCAGCTGATCCAACAGAAGTCAGCTGTGGAATATGCACAGAGCCAAATGAGCCTGGTGAGCATGTGCAAAGACCTGAACTCAAGCCAGAGCGAGCCGAGGATGGAGTGGAAAGTGAAGGTCAGAAGCGATGGGACCCGCTACATTACAAAGAGACCGGTCAGGGACAGGTTGCTGAGAGAACGTGCCATAAAGATTAAGGAGGAGCGAAGCGGCATGACAACCGATGATGATGCCATAAGTGAAATGAAGATGGGCCGTTACTGGAGTAAGGAAGAGCGGAAGCAGCATTTAGTGAAAGCAAAGGAGCAGAGGAGGCGGCGGGAGTTCATGATGCAGAGCAGGCTGGATTGTTTAAAGGAACAGCAAGGTGCAGAAGAAAAGAGAGAGATGAATATCATTGAACTGAGCCACAAAAAAATGATGAAGAAGAGAAATAAAAAAATATTTGACAATTGGATGACAATCCAAGAACTGTTAACGCATGGAACAAAGTCACCAGATGGCACACGAGTGTACAATTCTTTCCTGTCAGTGACTACTGTATAATCACCCACTGCTAAATTATGTACATAAAACGCTACCATTGCGGTAGAAATCAATGCCTCGTTCAAAGTGGCAAGTTTTTTTGTATATAAGACAGTCATCAAGTTTATAGTTCAAATACTGAACTCCACAATTGTGGGTGCCAGGATCTCTATTATAAAGCAGAGAGAAAGCCTGCACATCTCCTTCAAAGGCAATATTAGCAAAGCTTTTTTGGAATTGTACTTTTTTACTTGTTACCTTTTACAAAAAGTGTTTAAATATCAGAAATGTGTTAACCATACTTACAAAGGTAATTTGCTTAAACTGTATTCATATGAAAAAGTACACATGCTTTTCCTTGCCTAAAAAAAACTCCACAAGAGTAACTGCACATACGCATTTTTTTGTGAAACCATGTTTTGTGTTACTATTTTGCTGTTGTTTACTTCTACACAGAGTGCTGTTTATCAGTATTTAGCTCAAGGTTTAAGTTCAGAATTATTGAATTCCTGATAGAGTCATTCTCTTATAATACTTAACATGTATCAAGCAACAGTCCTTAGAGTTATCATCAACATTTAAACATTTTTCTTTTCAAGGTTTTTAAATGAAGTATGTAGATTTCATCTCAAAAGCCTGAAGCAAGTAGACTGCAGCTTTAAAGGACTTGAAAGCATGTTTTTGCAAATGTCCCAACCTAGTGAAAAAAATGTGCATGTACAGCTTATTTGTTTATATAAGACAGTGTGTGTAATTTGTAACGGCCATGGTAGTAACTGTTTGCTTAATAGATTTGAATGTACTGAATTATAAAAGCAGCTTCATGAAATCATTAGCTACAAACATTAACAAGTAAAATGAAGTAAAATAAATTATTGTTTTATATTTCAAACAATCTTAAATTCTTTTGACTCCCTCAGTTTCACTACTTAGTATATTCACTTCTAGAGCATAATTCATTTGTTGAAGGAACGGCTGAAGAGCCAGCTGGAGACCAAACTTAACTTAAAAATCTGCGTAAGGGGATCCCAAATTCTAGTTTTGTGGAGAGAAGGAGACGCAGAGAGAAGTGGCAAGAGCAAAGTACCAAAAATATGAAGAGCTGAATCAAACAACTATCTTACTTCACTTCAAAATGCCTTTAAGATGACCTGTAAATGAGAATGAAATAGGTCTTTCACTCTGTTTTCTTGGGTTTTTCTCCTCTTTTTTTTTTCATTTATGATTTCTTAGTAATACACAGATCTGAGCTACAAGCTCACTGGTTACATTCGATTCAATGAGAACAAAACAAATGGTGAAAAAGACAGAAAGTGCATGTTAAAGAGAGATCTCACTCATTTCTATTTTTAGCTAAGCACTTGGGTAAAAATTGGAATACTATGCTGGATAAAGAGTGAAGTAGAGTCACTATAAATGGTTCCCAGATTCTTCATGCCTTCTATCTTTGTCCTCAACCCACAAAAATCTCACTTCAAAATCCTTCAAAATTTTCTTTCCAGAATAGCATTATCTTAATATTATCTCAATACAGATAAAAGTGAACACCTGGAACAGGAGAGATTGAAAAGCATCTCAGTGCCCATTCTGCCTGTTATCAAGATGCAAACATTTACTCATTTCTTCACTTGTGTTTTGCCAAAAATACATCTTCAGCTGATATAAATTTTCACTGCCCCCTGAAGCCTGACACTCACGTCAATAAGGTTCTGTAAATTTATCTTCAAGCAATATTTCCCCCGGGATAAAGTAAGCAGTTCAGATAGTCTCCTAACTGGCTTAGGCTTTACCTGGCAGCGAAGCCAGCCAGGTGCTGAGCACCTCCGAGGCACCAGAGCCACCATCGGGGCCCAGGTACATGGTCCCACCCTGCAGCGAGATGCAGACCCTTTGCTTCCGTCCCAGTTCCTTGGACTGCTGCAGGGATCAGCACCAACAGTCATGCTTCTTCCTGTAACAAAGCTCACTCCAAGTATTTGTTTAAGTTCACGTGAACCTGGAAGAAGCTAAAGGAGTGTTTCTCACTTAAATGGGAAAGCAGCAGTCTTCATATTCATCTTCTTCTCTCACCCTCCCTAGGCACTTTAGCGAAGGCAGCCTTGGGCCTGGTGATGTGAGCCCAGGCCAGAATGTACATGACAGAATCCCTGCTGCATGAAGGAGGAACAAGCTATTGCCAAGCAGCAGCAACCAGGAGATTTTACAATGTCCCTACAGGGACTGTCCCCAGTTTACCAGACCCCCTCACCCAGCCTTTATTCAGGCTACTGCCACAGCCCAGTCCTGGGCCTTGCATGGCAACAGCACAACACGATCACAGCCCAGCACTTCATCCTCATCTCCAAGCCAGGAATGGCTTTGGATAACCAGAGATTTAATCAGGACCCCCTGGATACAGGTGGGTAGAAAATGTGGCCTGATTTATTTATTATACTAACAGACTCTATGTCAAATCCAGGTCAGATTCCTTGAATTGCAGAACATCTCCTAGCCATAACATGAAGAATGGTCTATAAGGATGTTAAATACTTATTTTCAAAGAAGGTTTAAATCAGCATGGAATCACCCAGCTTAGATATGCACTAAAATGGGAAAGCCCTGAACCAAACCTAACAGCATTTTTTCGTAAATTAAAAAAGAAAGCTTGCACATTAGGGTTGGCAAATAAAATGAGGTAAGACTACATATCGCCTAGGGACTACTGTTTGGAGAACTAATTAGGATTATAAACTGAAAGTATGTAAATTAACCAAATATAATTATCTGCTAGTGGCCTTTAGAAATAGGTTATAGGATACTTGTTAGCAAAATTGCTAGAATGCCTGGAAGCCACACAAAGCAAGCCATAAGCAACTGCAAGTCCTCCTTTTGTCTTGCTTCCAATTGTTTTTAAAACACTACTTGTATTAGAGATTTATTGGGACATAAACTAATTAGAGGAAAGTCAAAACCCAAAGGTAAGACAAATATTGCAACAGTAAATGCTGCACCTCCAACCTGAAGCCCCTGAAGCCCCCTGAAGCCCCCTATTAAATGCCTTTGTCCTCACAGTGACCAAGTAGCAAAGCTTCTAGTTTCATCCCAGCAGTTTCATTTCTCCTTCCTGAGCTGCATTCCTATAGCAGGGAGTACCAAGGGGTCCTACAAGGGGTCCTGTCTGCTTTGAGTCAGCTGTGCACTGCACTTTGTCATTTAGCACACACACGCATAGCTGCCACATACTTTCTTAGCAAGGAAAGTAGATCTTCTTTAAAAATCCTTTCCTTAGATGAGATTTAATCAAACCAATTAAGGATGAAAATACCAACTTGCTAATAAAACTACAATTAGGGTTTTAATTTACAAAAATACAAAGTCAGTATTGTAAATATCATTGTAGCTCCACTGCAGTCAAAGCCCAAATAAAAATCTTGTCTGATATTAATTCCCCTTCACCCAATCAACATTAAATGAACAGAAAGAAGACACTTTGTCTAAACACCTGTATTTACACATGAAAAATCAAATTCAAGCATCCCAAACTTAACCCTCCAGACCACACTTAACCCTCCCAACAGATGATGCTGGCCTTAGGTTAAACACTTCCCTCACTCCGATTTTTCTCTTTCTTGAGAGAAAACCAGTCGCTTCTTCCTGAAGGGGACCAGCAGGAACAGCTGCCAGTGCAGGAATTGCGCGCATGCATACACACACACACACAAAAAAAAAGCCAAATCTGGCTCTGCTTATACATTTTGATTTTGTATTTAGTTCTTAAGGACCAGAAAATCACTTAACCCACCTCAATGTGACATGGTAAGTCTGTAATATTTCATTAAATTATAAATCTGCTTTTTGAGAATACAAAATCCCAAAGGGATTGGAAATGCCTTCATTTCTATAGCATAAAAAGATTAAATAGTTTGCTCTGAAACCCACATAGGAGATTCTATCACAAAATGCAATTCCAAAGTCAGCACATGGCCAGAAACAAAGACTTGAAATCAAAATGCTGATAAATCCCAAACTGCAGAGGTACAAAGTGGCATCATGGCTGGGTCACAGCTGCTCCATTTGGCCAGAAGAAGGCACTTGGCCTGTCCTTTTGGAGAAATTTGCCAGGGAGTAACTTTAAAAGTAATTTCTCTGACAATCCATCCTTTTTATGTTAAGCAACTGCACGGCAACAGGGAGCACCATTAGCAGAGAAACAGAAGTGCTCTGTAAAAGTGAACTTTGGTGACCTGCCCTCAATGAAAAGCCTTTATCATCTTGGCATGTGGCCTCCCAGGTGCCGCAGCCTGGCCAGGACCGAGCGCGGCTCCCTTGTCCCTGCTAGGGGAGCTGGCTTTGATTCCCAATAATCCATCCCTCGGCTTAGCTCGTCTTTGTTGCCTTAGAAAGCCATAAACAAAGACTCTCCAAAAGGCAAATCCGGCTATAACTGTCTTATGAAAGTAAATCAAAAAGTTGCTAATTGAAGGGAGCCAAAGGTTGTCAAATTTCTTCTTAGTTGCAGTTAAACATAAGTATCCAGCATTTACTAGTCCCTAGGGCTTGGGGTGAACAGCCAAAATGAAAGCAGCAAGTTCACATCCGAATAATTTCCACAAGAAAAATGTCTCAGTTACACCATAAGGTCCGACAAAGCAAGCACACATGCCAAGTGTAACAAAAACCAAAGCCAACTTTACAAAGCTACTCCAGAAAAAGCTCCTGCTCTACTGTATTTGAACTCGCATTCAAAGAAAGCCACAGGCTTCCCGCTACAAACTGAACTCAAGACAGAAGGCAAGCGTGCTTGTTTGGTACTGATCTGATGAGTCCTTTCCAGTACTTCCATTCCAAAGTCAAATGGGTTTCTCCCTATGCGTATACAACTTTCAAGCTTTCCCCTCTGTTAGTGTTTTACAATGCAACTAAAAGTTTCACTTCCTTCACTCATTCCAGAAGTCTTTGTAGTCATCCCCCTGCACATCAGTACTACAAATAGGAGCGGTTGAAAGGGGCCCAGGGATCAACCAGTTCAGCCCCCTGCTCAGTCAGGACATTGTTTACCACTTGTTTAACACTATGCAAGCCCTCACCGAATGCACATTTGAGGCAAAGCCCAAAGCGACAAAGAAGCAAACACTAAAACAGCGGCCAGCAGTTTCTCCATGGTCTTCATCTCTGTTTTGCATAATCATTTATTTCTCACACACACATGCAACAGCAAAAGCTATTTTCCCCTCATGTCCTAGTCTTGCACTGCTTAAGCAGGTCTCCCCGCAAAGCACCTTAAGTACAGTCATTCCCAATGCAAAGGCAGCAGCGCCTCAGGTGCTGTGGGAGATGATGCAGGTGAGCCCAGGGTGCGGGGCGGGGCACAGCCTGTAGCAGAGGCTGCCCGAAGTGCCGGGGTGCGGATAAGCATCCCTCGCTGCCACCATGCAGCCACTCTCCCTCCCGACCCCGAGCACCCTGCACACTGCTCAGCACATGTGCACCTTGGTCACGAGCAGAAGTGCTGCAAAACACTGCAGGACAGCCCTAAATACATGGAAGGAAGCATGAGAAGAGAAAAAAAAAAAGAGCAAGGCTCACAAAACACATAAGACTTGACAGACATTTTTCTATTGCTCTCTTAAAATATCTGGCACTGGCAACAGAATATGCACCACACCTAGAGGACAGGAAAGGTTACACACCTTCGGGCTTGCTCACCACAGCATTGCTTATTTGAATTATTCAGGCTGGATAAAAAGTCACGTTATTAAAAGAACTAATAACCACATAGCACATCTGCGCGTATTTGCTACTCATGCATGTGCCAACTCGCCTACTTCCTGGGTCCCAGTACTGTTTCTGAGGCCTTTGTTGGAATATAAAGGGCACCAGTCCCCTAGTGAAAACTGCTTGACTTTATGGGAGCAGGAGCAGACCTTGCTGGGAAAAGTAGCTTCACTCATCAGCATTAACGGCTTATACATCAAACTGTCCTACAGAAATGAGAAACGAAATCAAAGGTAGAAAACCTTTACACCATGTTTTACATAAACGTAGCATCTGTCGTTTTCAAAACTAAGTCAGAATAAATGTGGCAATTTTAGTTGCCTGCATGTGGTTGTTGATGACTGTAGAGAAATATTTCCAAATTAAATGAATGAACATCCATGTGGCAAAAATAGTACAAATAGGACTAGGCACAGCTGGCACTTTGTCTCCTAACACGGAGATTAGTGCCATCAGCAGGGGCATGAGAGCCCAGAATGCAGTAATTCTGCAAAATAAGAAGTGTCTGCCAAAGGGCTTGTATATTCCCAGCACAGCTTTAAACCTCAAGTCATCACCAACATCTGAGGCAACAAGGTTGCCTTAGAAATTTCAGTTCAAAAATTTCAGCAAGTTCAGATTTTTCTCCTCTCCACTCTAAGAGGAGACATAATTCAGTCCTAGGTTACTCTCTCTGCCCACCCACCACCAGTAGCAACAGACCCCATCAAATTAGCTCATCACAATCACTTTTTTGCTTTAAGTATTCCACTTGACCACAAATATTTCACTTTCTCGGTTCATTAGTTTAAGAAACATTAGTGTATAAATAAATGGCTACCTGAGTTATATTTACAAAGTCAGCAACTAAGCATATAATTCGCCTGAAAAGTATTTTTAAAAATTCCAAGTCACTTGAATTAAACTAAAAATCTTCACTCTAACTATACTCACAAATTCAGAAAGCATTGGCACACGTGAACCTATACTCTGAAAAAAAAAAAAGCATGCTCTTAAGAGTCTTTTAATCAGAAAATAAAAAATGATAAAAATGATTTTAAAAAATTAAACTAGGTAGCATTTTTCCTCGGCAGCCACTTTGATGGTGTCTTTATCTGATGCAAAGACAGTCACTGGTGACACTACTGAGCTGAAAGGCCACATACAGCACAGACTGGGCACTGTGTTGGGACCATCAACACCGTCCAATCTGAAGTGAGTTGCAATGAATAGCAAAACTAGCCAATTTCAGATCTCCCTGCGCACAAATTAGCTATCCTAATTCTGACTCTAGTTATGGTTGCCATGAAAAAAGACAAACGGAGAGGTCTGGTCTGAAAAAAAGAGAGTGAGGGACAGAGAAGTGAGAGAAAAGTCCAAAAGGGAATGATCTATTCTTAGCTTAAAGAATACTAGGAAACTAGGAAAACCTTTCTAATGACAAAAAAGTGGGGCTGGAAGAGGCTGCCTATGTGGGGTGCTCGTGGAGCCTTCAGCACAGGGGATGGATAGGCAGACATCTGAGTTTAAATGCTACTGGAAGTTTCTGCCTTCAGATGTTTTTGATTCCAACTTCATTTTCTATGATTTTGAGATAGTTCCTAGAGAACATTCTAGAATTCTTCCACTGTGAAGCAGTCTTGTTTACCTGACTTTAAGGGAAGGTTGGCTATTTCTCAGTGTTCGTTAGCCCTGAAACATGGAATTTTAACAGGGGCCCTTCCAAACTGCTGATGTTCACAGCCACAGATGCCTAAGATATGGAAATGGCAGCATGGAGCTCAGCATCTAACTGTCACAAGCAGTTTTCAGTGAAATAGAGGAACTGCTCAAACACAATTTATGCCTGAGGAAGCAATGCTACATGGTAGGGCTAAAAGCAATTATAAGTGGCCACCCAAGGAGAAGCAGAGAATACTGTTCTGTGAAGCTGTGTCACTAGTAGGGGGTGCACCACTGAACATGGTGATTTTTGCAACATACAGCACCTGTAAGTCTTTCATGAGGGCAATATTTGAACTAATGATTCATCCTCATCTCGGGGCAACGTGAAGTTAGTCCTTTCTCAGGAGTGACAGTCTTCTGGGAGGTCTCACTGCAGAGAAGCAAATCTTCAGGACTGTCAGCTAGTGGTCAGATGTCAAGAGGAATTTAGCCAGGACAGGAGGTGGCCAGCTAAAAAAACATTAGCATTGCATAAAATATCTACAGTCCTCTCATTCAGCTGATGGTTGCAGAGCTCTGGTCGCTGCCTGTTTGCTTCTCTCTACACAGACAATCAAGTATCACCATCACACACAGTGCTACAAAAGTAAGCTTGTTCAAACATTGACACAATGGCTTTTACTCAGACCACCAAGCAGATGGAAAAACCACAGCCAGCATGTTATTCACAGAGCCACTGCAGGTACCGTCCTTCTCCTCAGTAATTTTGATAGGAGCAAAAAGAAGGGAACTGCTGACAGACCAGATCCACATGTCTCACATGTGCCAGGACACACAGGGAGGTGCTTCATCTCTCTTAGGAGATGTTTCTAGTTTCTTTGAAAACAAACAGTACGCTGCACTGTACTGAAATAGAAATTCCACAGCAGCACCATTGGTGAGAATTAGGAAGAAAAGACTAAAGACTAAAAAAGGCTAAGCCTCAACAGAGGAAGCACCTCTCTCTGCAGCTGAGCATGGCACCAGAGGCCCGATCACCCTTCAGAGCATGCAGAACACATTACAGCTCAGGTCTTGCTCTGACAATACAGAGCATTGGCCTAAAAAATGATAACAGAACCTCTTCCAAAATCTACTTCAAATTACGTGCAAGAGAACGGCTGCAAGCAGGTACTGGGAAGATGGCTGTAACCATTCAGGCCATCTAGAAACAGCTGCTATCTCACATACACTCACAGCCCCTGCTACATGGGACTTCGGAGGGCTAGTTGAGGTCACAGCATTATTTTATTTATGCTTTTCGGAAAAATTTCCTAAAATGGCTCCAGAGAGAAAAGACTGAGCTATCTGTATTTAGGGTGTGACCCAGAAGAGAGTCATCACATCATGATCGCACCAGCAAATAAGACAAATATTAAAAGGTCCTCAAAGATGGTTGCATCTTCAAGCACCAATTTAGACAACTAAGCAAGTGAACTGCTAGAGAGAGAAAACAGGAGCTATGTTCACTGCTGGTTCCATGTCTTCCAAAGGGCAGAGATTACAAACATTTAGTAGCTTAGAGAGAATTAGTTGGAATATAAATAAAATTTGTTCTTAGGATGAATGTGCCACTCCTTTGGAAACGAATATAATTAGATTTACAGAAAGACTTTTCTTCTCTAAAGGGTGTTTTTTTATTGTGTTTGATAATCACATCAAATTCTAGAGACTGAAATAAATCCTGAACTCACTGACACAGAATTAGGCTATTCAAAGATAAACTTAGATTATCTGCAGAAAGCTGAAAAAGGGCAAAGAAAAACTTCTGCTAACAGCTGCCAAAATAGTTCTGAATGGAGACATGACAGAGTATTCTTACTTTTCAATAATTTATATTCTGGGATATAGTGTGTAAACAGAAACTTAAGCTAGGATGAAGTATAAAATACCTTAAAGTCCTCAAAAGTGAGTTCTAAAACCATAAGAGTCAGTGAATTTTGGACCAGGCCTATTTAACTACATATTTTTTCCACTATACTATAAATATTAGGACATACAACTATCAGATCCTAGCACCACAAGGATGAGTGCAGTTGGTAGTGGTAGCTGAATTTGGTCCACAGAGAATCATTTCCAGGGAATGGATTTTTACAGATCCCCTCTATACAGCAAGGATTTATGAGAACACAAGGAGATTTCTAGATCCATAAGAAGTTCGGCTATTAGCTTTTCAGGTACGGCTATTAAAAGGAAGAGAGAAGGAGAGGAGGAGGAATCCATTTGCACCATTTTCAAAAACAAAAAAGGAAAAAATAAAAGCATTTTGAGAGCACATCAAGTCAAATACGACATTTCTGATTAAAATAAGAAAAAAAAAAATGTTTGCATCTTAAAAGAGCTGGCTGTTTAGGGTTAACATACTTGCCTGGGATATGGGATACTTGAAATCAATCCCCTAGCGATTTCACCAAACAATTTCAGGATTTCATTCTGCACAAGAATCGAATGATCTGCTGAAAGCTCAGTATTCTTTATGAATAGATTCTTGTTTTCATGCCAATGAAACAAGAAACAAATTTCTTGTTTTCTAAATACTTCAGAAACTAAGGTTGTCTGCCTGCTGTATTAGTAAAATACTTAGAGGTTTTATTTTAAGGAATTTCTTTTGGAGGAATATTTTTTACATGTTGTTTTCATTTTGCAAGACAGTAATGAAGCTATGAGGAAGGTCCTAAGCAGAAAACCAAAGCTACTTGCCAAAAAGACTTAGGTCTAGATTTCAGAATCTACAGAGCTACAGTCTAGGGAGCTAAACCTACAGAGGAGGCAAGCTTCTCTCTGAAGAGTTCCCACTGCAAAATGGCCTAATAAATCCCTGCCCCAGGGGAGCTCTACTATCACAGACAGAATCGGGTTGGGGGGGGGGTGGGGTATAACATCCTGCTGCAACCACAGCTTGAAGTCATCCCTTCTTTAAGCTGTAATCACATTACTGCTTTTGTTTGATAGATGAGCAGACTTTCTTTAATACTACTTGGCTATCTTTATGAACTTGCAAAGTCAAACATGACTTTACATAAAGCTGAAGAGAAAAAATTGAGGGGAGGAGGATAAGGAAGGAAGGTTAAAAATATAATTTGCCAAGATGAGACTTGCTGTTATGGGAATGGTGAGAAAATGGCCGATACTGACTAACAGTTGAATCGCAATCTCAGAGGTTTTTCGTTTTTATGGCTCCCTGTCTGCTTGACGCCAGCGTGAGCTACAAAGCATAACCTTTAATAGCTTCAACCAATGAGATAGAATAGTATGAGATACTGTGGATGATGAGCAAATAACAGGGAAAATGTAATGAAAAATATATATTTATGCCCCTGCTATTAAACCCCAAAATATAAACATCGACAGCACTAAGAGTGGCAATTTCTGTTGTCATTGATTAATGCCCTGTTTTGAAGAACATTAAGGTTAAGATAAGGAAGAAATAAAGATTCCCTGCCCTCCCCTCCCCTTAGTCTGAAAAATTCCTTTGGCTATTTTAGGAGGAACCTGCATTTCATACTAAGCAAAATGTCCAGCAGTGGAAATGCAGTCAGAAGGACTTTGTAGGGACTTTGGATTGTGCTACAGGCCACTTGTTAACACTAACCAATGCTCAATAGTGTGCACACTTCAAATGGTTTCTTACACCCTCTGCATTAAGCAAGGTGACAATGTAGCTATATCCACTGCAGAATATGGTTTCTTTAAACTTGTAAGTAATTATCAGCTCAAAAATCACCTTTGAGCAAAAAAAAAAAAAAAAAAAAAAAAAAATCTCATGCCTGTGACAGGATCAGAGATGCAGATGGCACCTGCAGAACTTTATCAGAAGACTTTGCCATGTCTGCTCTGCATCTGGTTTCCTCCACTCTAACACCATGTTTCCCTCTCTATGCATGCATAGGATTATATACCTCCAGTACAAGCCTTATCCCCACATCTGTTTCTGAATGGAAAAAATAAGGTCACATACTCTCTAAATGTTTTTGTAATGCCCCACTATCCTCCTCCAATCTGATGAGAGAGAAATTTCACTTCTATTCTTTGTGCTCTGATGAAATGTTCATACAAACATATGTAAGAGAATACAAAAGATCTGCACAGTTCTTCCCTTAAGTACTGCTCTGTTAAATTCCTCTTTTAATCTCCTGTTTTCTTTACACCTCACCTTTACACTAACACAGCCTCATCCAGCAGATCCTAAATGGTGATCTCCTGAGATTTCCAGAAAAAAAAGAGCACCTAAAAATTCCCTTTTTTATCATTTTAGATATATATTAAAAAAAAATGACAAGAACTAAATCTGTGTAAGATTGTGAGTTTGTGACAACTAAAAAGGCAAGTCGGTGCCACTTCATGAAGACAGGCAGTACCCTTCCAAAATACAGAACATGATACTGTCTCAGTGCTACATGCAGCCTAGTACATGGCAGTTCATCAATTCTCTTGCCAAGCCACGGACCCTTCTGCCATTAAAAAGCCATCATAAGCTGTCCCCTCTACAGACATTTCCCATTCCTCTTCCTAAAGCCTCCAACCCATCACTTAGAGCTAGACTTATCTATCCCTTCACTCCAGCAGAACTCAGTCTGTCTTTGCAGGCAGTAACCCTGTGTGTTAGCCAGAACCTGGAAGAATTGCAGAGAGTCACTCGAAACTTCTAATGCGCTCCCACAACGATCAATTTCCTACATGAACAAGGCAGAGACGGAGCCCTTCCCGGTCAAAAGTCTGCTTTTCTTTGCATGAATATAAACTTATTTCTCCTAATATTCAGGAGCAAAGCACTGGGAGCAAAGACACCCAGTCCTGGGGAGTTTGGCTGTGGCTTTGTGTTAAGAGCACTGGTGTGTCGTTTTCTTGCTTCCTTTCTTCTTTTTAATAACCTGTATCGTTATTATTGCCACTGTTGTTGCTAAAGAGCTCTAGGGGGAGATGGGGAAATAGTCTGTTCCCTTGTGCAATGCCTGAAATCAAACCAGAATGCATCAGCCTGACACTGACTGCTTATTACTGCCTTAAAGCCCGTTATTAAACATAAACAAAAAAATCACTGCACCATACCAGATTCCACCTTCTCCAAAGACACAAGAGTGAAAGACACACACAGTATTCAGGATTCCTCCACAGCTTTCAAAGATTCAGGCAAACCAAGATGCCCACCATGGGCATTTATATCTTAACTATGACAAGTTAGGATACAAATGCCCAACCCAAGAGAAATCTGCTTGCTTAGCTGTCTTTTTTTTTTTTTTTCCCCCCCAAAGGAAAAAGGGATATCACTGATTTTTGTCTCTGCAAAGGTTAAAAAAAACCCAAGAATTCCTTCAGCAAATGCTTTTCATAAACACACAGAATAATTTCTTTCTCACACCAGTGCATTGCTCTGGTATCAGTGCTGAGCAAAGTCTTCAAGGCTGTTTTTCTAGTGGAAAGATGACCAACAGACAGTGAGATTTCTCTGCCGCTTTGGATTCTTATGGTTAAGAAACCTTGCTGTTAGCTCAAGCTCAATGGTGTTGCAGCCTGCATACATTTTTGTTCAAAGTCTAGGTTTTGCAGGTAGTAGAAACATTATTAGAAAAATAGCCCTAGGCTCTTACAGTCAGGCACTTCAATTCAAAACTGCTTTACTTTGAATCAATTCTGTGTCACTCATGTTGCTGTAGCATCCAGTATCCTGGTCACAAGGTAAAACCTCCCTGCTGTATTATACAAAATATCAAAACACAAAGGCATCCATGAGCCACAGTGGCAGCCACACAGACAGGTACACCTCTCAGCCAGTGACAGACAAACTATTTGATATGTTTGTCCACAATTTCAGGAGAGTTGGACAGGTCCAGAGAATATCTCCAGAAAGAGGGGAAGATTTGCCCTTATTTGGTGAGCAATTGAGGACATTTACCAGAGAAAAGGTTGGACAGACAGTCTATATCAAGAAATTCATTATCTTAAATTATACTCCAGTAGGTAGGATGAACTTCCCTGAATATAAAAGCCTTTCAGTCTTCCCTGGAAAGCTCATGGTAGGGGAAACCTATTGGAGATGTCTTTCTGCAAAGTCCTGGCCATGTCAGGATGCAACTGACTTTGCTATCATTTTAGAAGAATTACGCTGATAAACACAAACACCTCAGTGGCCCCTAAGTGCTCCAAAGTCCTTCCTGAAAGGGAGGAAGGTCAAAGAAACTGGGGAAAGGGGGGAGATACATGGAATAGGAGAAGAGGAATTGGAAATGTGGAAATGAAGTTGTATCACTTACACAAAGCAATCAAGCAGGCAGTCAAACACTTTGAAGACCAGCAAATCCCTGAGCATGCAGTATGGGTAGGCTGGCAATAAATGAAGCAAACAACAAAGAGAATATAAAAATAATCAAGTGAAGTGCTAAGGATAATAACAAGTAAACACAAATCTCTGCAAATTTTAAAGAGATTACTAATCTTGAAGCATATATATAAAGGACACAAAGCTAATCAGCCATTTAATGGCCAATCCTATAAATTATGGGACTACAGAAAGCTGGTGTTTGGAGATAAATGGATTTTCTTTTCTTTAAGTGTTTGCAAATTCAGGAAGGATGCAGCCGGCCTTTGTATTCTCAAAAATAAAGCATTTGGGGAGATACTACTCTGCTACCAGCAATTAAATTTAGAGAAAACCAAGTAAATAAAACATGACATATACATGATATGTTAGCTGCAATACATGTTGATCCAGGAGGCTCCTTCCAATCCTTTGCTCCTATGGTAGTTATGGTCACAACTGTATGTACAAATATGCACAGAGGATTTGATCAAAAGCTGAAAAAAAGAAATTCAAAAATAAAATGTGAGGTTTTTGGTCCTTGTCACAAAGGTGAGCACAAAGTCCAGGCTGCTGCCACTCTGTGAGAGAGAAATTCTGAGCTGGATACCACACCGTACTTACGATGCACCAGTGCAATTGAGAGGCTGTGTTTCAGCATCATTAATGCCAATCGGGTCTCTACATGGCCAAATCACTCTGTAGCACAGGAGGATGCAGAATCTCACTTGAATATATGGGCACATTTCAGATCAATCTGATCCAGCACACCAAGTGGATAACAACATTACACACATATAATATTTTCAACAGATCTGTCCTTCCTTTGGGAGCAATTGAACAGAGCAAGTTTACACCAGATTAGTACTTTGCTTTGTGCAGCCACAGTGACTTTGGTTGGTACTAGGACTCTGAAAGCCATTGTATGATCAAACTGCTGCTTTCATAGCAGTCGTATGATCATCGTATGATCAAACTGCCAAACAGGCAGTGGGTGCAATTCTTACCGCCACAGGCATTTAGCCTGAGGCCCTCAAAATCCTGTATGAATCCATATGGCTCACCAGTGTTCACAGATTCAATATTTACTATCCAGCATAACCACAGTGCTCTATATCCAACACATGTGAATTATAAAAACTAAAAAGTAACAAAGCAGACCAGTACATAGGACCAGAAGAAAAAAAGCATTTATGTTGTTGAAATAGATGATCACAACAACAAGGATTGGTTTATTCTGGTCACTGTTTGGTTTTGTTCTTTAATTTTCTCCATTACTATCGTTTGAAAGCAACTACAAAAGTTGACAGTGAGATTTACGCTTATTTCTTAATTACCTGTTATATTCACCTTTGTAAGTTATGTTTCAAATTTTACATGAAATAGATTTTCCAATTTGTGAAAGTTTTGAGTTGCATCTTTGAAGACAAATGAACAGGAAATAAGAAATTCAGCAATCTAATTCAAAAGATTTTCAATGGCCAATCATCCATTTTCCCCATTACAGAACGGAGAGGAAATGTTCAGCTGAATAAAAGGAAAAGGGTTTGGATTTCTCCAGCAGTTTTTTTCCGAACTGATTTTTAATAGGTTTTGACAGCTTAAACGAAACCTCAATAGGTTCATCACATTTATGCTACTACATGCTAGAAATCTGTTTTTATTTATATTTCACATGTATTAAAAATCTTTTAGATGAACAGTGTGCACTCTTGCACCACAACTAGAGAACTCCCATCTCGACCACTACTAACTGCATTCTTAAGAACAGTAACACTACTCCCAGCAGCTTCAGCTCTCTGATGTTGCCACTAATGTTAACTTTGACAGACATTGTTTTAATTTAAGATACATTCTGTTCTCTGTCTGGAGGTTGGAATGCGAGTCCAAAAATGGAAAAGTGCATAGATTGCTAGTTTCACTTCTTCTGCATATATGTAATTATTCCTTGTGCTGAAGAATATTTAAAAAAAAAAATACAGTGATTCCTTTGATGACTGTCAAAGGACAGTCACCAAGACATGCTGCAGCTTAAGTGATAGCTAAGAAATTAACACAAAATGACTTGAGGAAATATGCATACAAATTCTTTGACCAGAAGAGTAATAGAAACCTTGAAATGTGTTTTCAAGCCTGTCAATGTAAAACTTTCCCCTAGCATAACAACAGCAGCTGAACCCAATTTTGTATAATGTACTATAAACATCTGGGGATCCATTTCTGAAAGTACATGCAGAAGACTGTGCAAATCCAAAATCCAATGTTGCAACTATGTGTGCGCTACTTAGACAAGGGCAAGCTCACCACCAACAGCACATGCAGGTTTTCTGTATGATCTCACTCTCAGTTAGGAGGATGAAGCCCTGGTCTGTATACAACCTCAAACCATACACTTACTGCCCTCATAGGATTCTTGGAGCACCTGGAAAAACTTGAGATGCTGCTGATCAATGAGAAGAAAAATATGAACTATTTCTTTTGGGAACTGGCACAGACATTGCTCTGTACATGGAAGTGCTAGAAGCTCAATACTTTTATCTTTATTTATATGAAGAATTTCCTTTCCTGCACCTTGAAAAGGAACAGTGTCTAGCTAATAGAAGTCTAAAGATCTGCATTAATCACTCTGGATCACTACCACTGCTACAACTGCTGTTCAGTATCCTTAATTGCCAGCACCAAAAATAAAGGTTTTCTCCACAATAAGTGCTTTTTGTAATACCAGTAGGCCACTGCAGGGAGAACTCTTACCACGGAATAATCACACCCTTTTGGGATATCAGCACTTGGCAAGGCTTTAGGGATCAGAGCTGCTCTCCACAAGGATTAGAGCAGAACATCTCCCGGTGTATTTTGTTTGTTTGCTTGCTTTTTTCCTTAAAGACAGGATAGTTCCTGTTCTCCATTTTTTGGAAAGACGTTTCAGCACCTGAGCTAAAAATGTGCTTATAGCAATTAAAGAGCTGTGACTTTCTTACTTTGAATGCATCTGCATTCATGTATTTTTAATAACCATTTTGGCTGCTCATTCACCCAGAATTTGTATTTGATATTTGTAGATCACCTCATTATCAGTCAACTCATTCAGCAGTGAGAGCAAGACACTACAGAGCCTCACTATAGCATTTCCAAACTGTTTTTCACAGGTGAGGAGAAGCATCAGTGCTCTCCTGTGTGAGAAGAGGAACAGGATTCCCGCAGCTGCAGTACCATTCCCAACAGCTTTGTTTCATAGAGGTGAGTAATCCAAATCTCCAAGAGCTCATCAAAATATAGACTCAAAGTATTTTCATTTGTGAGGTAAATATAATTTTAAAACCTCATGGCTTCCACATGTTTTTATGCATCTCCAGGATATCACATACACACAAGTCGTATGTATCTTGTTGTGTGTGCAGGTAAATTATTCGTTATTTATTTATTGTAATAAACCAAAACTAGTTAGCATAGTACTTGAAGAACCATAGAAGCCCTTATCTCAAATATTAGAAAAGATGCACAGCACAGAAAGGTATCAAAATGGACTCCCAGCACCAGAGACAGAGCTGCAAGAATAGTGCATGGCTTCAAGGGCAGAGTGCAAAGTTTTGCTGAGACAAGGGCAGAGTCAAACCCAATCTAAGATTCCTGATCTTAGATTTGACCTTCAGACTGAGGTCAAACCCAATCTAAGATTCCTAGTCAGCAGCACTGAGACTTCACCGCTGCTGTACACGGAAGACTGCAGACGCAGTGCAACGAGGTCAAGGCTAACTCGGCAAAGCCCAATTCCATCTGGTGAAGCAGACCAAAGGACAAATTTATTCTGGTAATTCACTTTTTAATTCATATGTTAGACAAAGGTTTTCATGTCAGAGATGCTTATTTTGGTTCACTGATAATTATTTACATTAATATCATTGTAACCTTTAATTTCTCAGAGTCATGTTACATCTTTGTCAAAGGAAATAAATGAGTAGAAAACGTCTTCAAAATGCAAAGGAATGGAGGAAGGACAGATATGCTGTTGTCTCCCCTGATTTCAATCCACCCAGGCACTTTGGACCCACTGTTTTTTTTAGGTAAAATGAACCCAACTCATCTGCCTTCAGTTTGTCAGAAATGGGAAGGACTAGCTGGTATTTTCTCCTAATGATGGAAATCTGTTCTTTAAAGTAGCGACAGGATGGAAAGTCTGCTCCAGCTGATCCTGGCAAGGGAGCTTCTTGGAGTTAAAACTTAGCAGGTTTGGCACACTGTATTTCCTTTAAGTCAAACAGAATTTTATCTTAATAGCCTACCTGGAGATAGTCAATCTCATGGACTTGAACCTGCCCTAAATTCCCCTGATGCTAAAATCACAATGGTAAAAAGTCAATGTACCTGAAAAGGAATCATCTATACTGATACCTATATTTTCCCAACTCTTTATATAATGATCAAAATTGTGTCCCTTCCTAGCAAGGCACTCATTTTTAAGCACAGTCCTACTAATATTCTGCACATTTTGAAGACAAACAGCAATCATACCTACTTTAATCAAGCCAGCTTTTGTAGTCCAATTTTTAAGAACTTTAAATTCATGAGTTTAAACTCAATTTCATGGAGGAATTGCCTTATAGTATCTTCCCAGGAATGAAAATCCCATTTTAATCATGACTTCTCCTAAGAAATGAGAAGGGAAAATGGCAAACACAATGTGATACATCAAAATGTATCTTTGCTAGTACAATAACAGCCACAGCTTTATGAACCATTGGATAAAACAACAGAGAAATTAGATCATTTGGCTGTGGCTGCTAGAAAGTAATAGATGGCTCTTCAGCTGGGGTAACTGAGCACACACTGCAGTGATTAATGTGAAAAGCCTGATGGTGTAAAAACTGCTTAACAGAAGAGAGCAATATGGCATGCAAACCAAACTAAAACAACCATAAATAATTTAGGCATCCTTAAAGAGATTTACGAATATTTATTTCACATATAAATCCTCTTTGCTGTAATATCGGAAAGAAGACATGCATTTCTTTGGACTATTTATACAGAACAGAATGGAAATATCACTTCAGAAACAGGAATGTTCCACTCCCCATCACCCCTAATGCAAAATAGCAACATCTTGGCTAAACATCTCCTGAAAACTTCCACAATAAAATCACACTCCTTGGCACTGCTATAATTATAGTGTTAACAGTTATTTACAGGGTTGCAATTAATACAACAGCAGATGATGAACAACATGGAACTGGGTTTCACTCACAGGTTCCAAAGGTGGTGGGTTTTGGAGACTTAGAGCTTTTGAACCTGTGCCCACATTGCACATTAAAGAGTGTGCTCATGGAAAACCTAAACTGTGCCTAGCAATGCAGGGATTCACTCAGTGAAAAGAACATTTTATCACTTACTCATGGGAGATGAACACAAAGTCGCTCTCATTCCAGGAAGCCCAATTTCATGAACAAACTTTGGTCAGCCAAGGAATTGTTATTTCTTCCTTGTTTAGACTGCATTCTATGGCAGACCTTGCTGTGAGATGTCTTTCATTAACATGACAAAACTTGTGGTTTGCTGCTCTACTCCAGTAGAGCACAGCTAAATAGGGACGTCCTGGGCCAAATCTTCCTGTCAGTATTCCAGTGATTAAATTAAAGGCCGTGAAAATGTGTTTAGCAGTAAAACACAATTGGATTTCTCTTTCCAGTCCTGTGTGTCATTGACAAGCAATGCACATTCCTTAATTTGAGCACAAATTGTAAAGTCTTTGGAACTGAGGCACGCAAGAATCAATCTACAGCAACTACGTTGGGGAATCAACCCTACAGAAAAAGATGCATGAATACTATGAACATATGTGACAGACTAAAACTTCAGCTTCACCCATTTGTCTTTATATGACACAGAGCATTAATGCCCTAGAGAGGAGCTTTATCGCTGGAAAATCCTACAGAACTGCTTATCTCCAAATTATAATGCAGAGATAAAAGACACAGTTCCTCATGTGGACCACATTCCTTGTGGTATGAACACTCAAGCTGCTAGGAGTTCAGAAAATGCCTTCACAAGAATGTTGAAGTGAGGAAAATTCACATCAAAGCTATCCGCATCCTCTCCGAGATCGCTCTGCAAGCCAGGGCAACTTTAAAGGGAACCATCAAGAAGCAGAACGGATCTGAACCCTGTGCCATCACATCCCCTGTTACAGAGGTCCACAGCTCTGGCATGAATGAGAATCTGCAAATTACAAGACAGAGCACATATCTCTCCTGTGTCAGTACGTGCTGGAGGCACATCCTCTGCTACACGTTATACAAAAGCACTGGACCTGTAGCCACAGACCCACTGTAACTACACCACAACACGAAGGGTTATGGATAGAAACCACAAAACAGCACCAGTTAACCTGTATCACAGCAGGAGTTTGATAGATTAATAGAGACAACCATCTAAATTCATTATATAAAAATCTATATGGGCCATATTCTGAAGAGTTCATCAGTAACAGATGATGCTTCAGTCTGAAGACTTATGTTTGTAAGAGCTCCCAGACATCTCTAAAGGCAGGATGGGCATAGCTCTCATTTGAAATTTGAGGACTTGTCTCATGAGCAGAAGAACAAAGCCCTAGGATTTTTACCCTTTTTATTGCTGCAAATGCCAGGGAAAGTTTAAAATTAATAGCAAGCAGCATAAAATGGAACAAGAAAAAAAAAACATTTACTGCCTTAGATGCAGGCCTATGCCCCTGACATTTCCATATCAGGGCAGTATTCTCTCTGCTTTACCACCAGACAAGCATAAAACATGCTCTTATTGGAAACACCATGAATTTTTCTGTCCCTTTAAACTTAGCTATGGAAGGTTGCATACTATAAAAATAGAGGAAGGGAATGGAAGACTTTTATCCTACATAAAGCAATTACCATGGCTGTCACCAAGAGAAAGATTTACTACATGGAAAGGGTAAAGAGAAAGGAACGTGCCAAGTACTTCAGCAAAGCAGGGATGCAAGACACACTTTCCTCTGCCCTAAGTTTGGTGAATGCCACATACCTATAGAACATCCTCCAAAATCCCAATTTACCCCAGAGATCTCTGCCAATACAGGTGATCCCATTCAAACCAACTGGTGGGTTGCATAACTCCTGGAAACTACTTCTCTTACTAGAAAATCTATGACCACAGGAGCAGATTCTTTACAGTTCTGAGGTTATTCAGAATTGTAACCACAAGTTCTCTGCCAAAGCTATGATGGGAATTTTTGCTAACAGACATCCCCTTCTCAAGAAATTGCACTTACATTGCAGATTTCTGGAACACGAACAAAAAATTTGCCCAGTATTGCCAGAACCCACTGAAAGAACTACTAGATGGTCCAGGTAAAGTACGTCATGAACAGTGGGTTGTTACTTAGTGTTACTGCCCAGGGAGAGCAAGGGAGACCACTGCCTAACTTGATGGTTCTCCAAAGCATCCTTAATGCTGAGTTATTGCAAACAGACTGTCTCATCACAGTCCAAAAATCTTAGAATACCCATTGACTGCAATTGGTCAGTGAAAAAACTTACGAGTTTTCTTCAAAATAGAAGACATAGAAAATGAGATTCTCTTTTAAAATACTGGAAAATACTGCAGTTTCAACATGGCACACAATCAACATCACCACCTTGGGGAACCTGATGCAAACTAAAGTCTCGAAGCACAGAGATCTTTTGTCAAACTCTCAGAGGACGCAACTGCCACGGAAGCCTCAGCCAAATTCCTCCCTACAGCAATACAAGAGAATGGCAGGGAGGTTGGCCTATGCAGTAAATCTCTAATTGCTTCTCACAAAGGATTCTCATTTAGCCACAACAGGGAGATACTATGGTAATGACAACTGTAAAAAGTTTTAGCACTGAATTGCTAGTTATTCCTATGACTGCTGGTATCCATAATTTTGGATTGCTCAGAGGAGACTGTTCCTTGTACATAAATTGTCATCCTTAAGACAAAATATGTCCATTACACCTATAGCCTGTAAGAAAAGCAACCTTCTAAAGTGCAGTTAGGAGAGAGTTAACACGAAATTGCTTTTAAATTGCTAAGCCATTGTTAGGAAAGACCATACATAAATATTAACACTGCTACTAAGCACAAGTATTTCACATCCCTGCTTGAAGCAGATTTTTATTGCTGAGTTGTAAATGCCTGAAATTAACACCTTTTCCTAAAAATGCTGACAGGTCATCCATTGGAATTGTGCTAGCAGGCACAAAATGCAGCTATAACACTAATGCTGGTCTATTTAAACAGGAAAGCAAAGCAAAACGGAGCTCCGGGTATTAATGTCAGGCATCCAGCAGCAGAGGAGCCTCTCTGCTTTATAGCTCTCCAAAACCCTCCAGGGAGACCAGCTCAGCTGCCAAAGGAGGGCAAAGAGCCCTCCAGCTGCCCCTGTTTGAAAAATATCTGCCATCCCTTGGCATTGCTACTGTGTCTGTGCCTGCTCTGAAACACCGACCCGTCTGCTGGTGTTGTCAGCAAGAGGCCAGAATTCAACTGCCTGCCACAGATGAAGCAGCCAGCCAGGGACACTCTCGCTGTGACTGCTTTTGTCTTCCAGGAGAGACGATAACACAGAACAACTTGCTTAAATTACCAAGGAGACTTGAATGCACCAAATCTGGAATAATCTGTCTACTGCGATGCCTGGAATGAATTTGTCATCTTTCCTCTACACAACATGTTGCTGTTCTTTAACACACTCCCATATATTCCAAAGAAACCAACTTGTCCTATAGCACAGCACATTTCTTATCACAGTGGAGGTACTGAGAGTCCAGCAGGGAGAAAGAAGTTCAAGATTTTTCTAATCCCAACTATTTTTCATTTTAACACTGTGGACTCTTCTGATAATCAGATTAAAGTAGCTCAGCAAATAGTAGTGAATTCAGTAGAAATCTCCACTCCAGCAGCTTCTTGTGCAGCTTTCTAGCCACAAGATAACAACGGAAGGGCTCTTTTGTTCTGCACGCATCATTCTGCACTAGATTTTGACAAATGCTTGATTTAATCATTTTCATTTTCTGTATTCCAAATGCACCCCAAAGCACTCGGTCTCTATATGTGGCAGCCATATAATCCTCCATATTCACAATATTGTTTCACAAAGGATCATCCCACCAGCAAACCTCAACTTTTACTTTCAACAAAAAGCTCTGTACAAACTATCACAAAAAGCACCTCAGTGCTCAGCGAACAGATACGAAGAGATTTTCAGCCATACCTTTTAAGATTTTACTTTTAGGGTTCATCTGATTTTCTGCTGAAAGAAAAAAAGGAAGAATGCTTAAAATATCAATAAACATATCATCTGTCCTTCGCCTAAACCTTCTAGTTCTCAGCATGCTCACCACCTGCTTCACTGTCACACACACAGCCTGGGCTCAACAGAAAAGATTTTAATACAACCACATGGGGAAATGCTACAACTCAGTTTTAAAATGAAGAGATATAAATATAAACTAATTACTGACAGCCAGACTTGCAGTCATTAACAGTGTGTTGTATGTACATGCACCTGTGCATCTGCACACACAGCAAGAGATAAGGGACTTGCCTTGAGATTTAACTGGGGGGAAACAAGCTTATTAAACATCAATGCTCCTCTCTGACACTCTCTGCAAAGTCAGAGAACCCGGAAAAAAAAAAAAAAAAAAAAAAAAAAAAAGAAAAAATCCACAAGTCCACAAACCCAGTTCAGAATAACCTTTATCATAAAGGCTCAGATACCAGGTAAACTATCCATTTAAGCATTTCAGTGATTTTCTTTATGTATTTAGGAAATCTAAGCAAAAAGCAGTCCACCTCCCTCCAAAATGAAAAAAGCTCTTCTTTGCCTACTCATTTCTATACTGGTTGCTACTAAGGGCACTGCCTTACCGCCCAACACTTTGATAACGTCCCAATGAAACACGATAACCATCGAAGTGACACAGGTAATCCACAGGGATATGTAAAAGCCATTACTTGTATAGCAAAAGCTCTGCAAATACTGATCTTCCCTTATGTTCTCTACTAACACAAAGGCAGATAACCCAGCACAGTAATTACTAAGAAAGATAGTCCTATGAGCTTCATATGGTCAGATGATTTAGCACCCCGAGGAAAAACTTTTATGCTGCATTTTAATTTACTATCCACTAGTGGCCCTTCTTTTTTTTATCAGTTAGAGCAGGATAGATTAGATCTTTCACGTAAATTTTATGTTTTATCATCTATGAGATTTACCACTCTAGTTGCACCTACTGCATTCAATGAGATAAAGCCAATAGCTGTCATCTTACAATGCAACCGCAGAGCACTATGCCCCTGAAAAACACACAACACACCAGGATCTATCGGCCAGAACACCGCTCAGGCTTACAGTTATTCAAAAGACAAGAAAGAGGAATATTCCAACTAAATTCCAATTTCCATTGCAGCGCATGCTGTACAAGCAGACAACAAAGGAATGCCTGCTCCTCAACAGCTTAACAATTTATGTCTGAGCAATAGCACAAATACAGATGGGATCTGAGATATGGAAGTGCAATGCAGGATTGTCTAGAACTACAAAGGAAGTTTTTCCTTGACGTGGGACAGCTTCGACAGCTTGGATACAAATGAAGCTGGGGGAAAGGTTGCTATTTTTTTTATTATTATTATTTGTTTTTGTCTGAGGAAATTGTGGTGTATTAACTTTAGTAATGACTATTGTTCAGGACCAATAACCTTACAAAATCTGTCAATTTTTTTATTTCAGGCTGGCATGGTTTGAAACAAGCACCTTCTAGTATTAAAAAACAAACATTTTCAGTTTAAATATCATTTTAATAAAAACCACTATATGGTACTCAGCCCTTCCACTCAAACAGGAGCAGTAATCGCTGAGTACCTTGTATGTTATAGTCTCCAAAAATACTGGAAATAAAGTGTTGCAGAAACATTCTTTATCAGAAGGAACATCAACCTCAGATTTATATATTAAAATCCTATTTCTAAAAGATACAATAAAAATGGTTGGGTTAAAAAAAAAACCCCACATACTCTGTCTCCCTAAGCAGATAAAAAAAGGGAGAGTGGGGAAAGGGGATCATATTACAGATGATCCATTTGTGATTATGGTGAGTATAACTACTTTAATAAACACAAAAGCACAAAGTCATATTAACCTTCAAGCTGTACCCAAGCTGTACCCAAGCTGTAGTCTTTTTTTTTTAAAGGCATAATAAAGTCTGGTACAAAATTCATATTGATGAACACATCTGCTCTGAGATTGCATCTCTATCCATCTCCTTTTTTCTTTTAAATAAGGAAGTACAGTTAGAGCTTGTTTTATTATTATTTTGTGGGGGCTTCCCCTTCAGTCTTTCGTTGGACTTTTATATGAAGCAGAGCAATATCCTGGCAGTGGGAAGGAGCTCAGCCTCACTCATCACTTGTTGCATTCTCCCCTCGCTGCTCACCCCAGTCAGCCAAATAACCAGCCCAGCCAACATGTACGGGCCTGTGGATAGAGCTGCAGCCGCTGTGCTGAACTTCTCAGAGAGGTTCAGTGCCACCAGAAATTTAATTCTGTAAAAGCATGTGAAATTAAATAAGAAAGTAGTTGCATGCATAACTGCAGCATCCTACGCTGTGGCCCTCTGTTAATGAGAATTTTCAAAGCACAGTGTTTTGATCAGCTGGCTGGCATACTCTGCACCAAAGGGTTAACAAAAGGATTAAGGCTTGCTTTTCTGTATTTTCTTGCTTTGTTGTGCCAACACTGTCCATATAGGGGATGAAAAATGCGACAACTGACAGTTGTAATGGGATGGACAGGTGTCTGATTACAGATAATATTGTCATTATTTACTAAACCACATCTGAGCTTCCTGCAAATGAGGAGGTAAAGAAAATAGCTAAGTGGGTTGTAATTCAAAAAGACAGAACTTTTTTTAAAGATAAATCTTGACTCTACATTTAATCAAAATAAGCTAGAACACGGGCAATAGGGCAGTCTAGTGTGCAGTAGGTTCTATTAATCATGCTTCAAATATACCTTGGAAACTTTCCATTAAAATCACTATTTATAAGCAAATTTAACAGAAATTTGATGAACATAAAGAACAAACATGTAGCTTAAAAATATATCACATTAAGGATAAACATAGTATCTGCAGCTTCAACTTTTATACACATATACAATACTTCAAGAGAATGCCTTTTAAGAACGACACAGTTATCATACTTTGAAGTAATATTTTATATCCAAAAATGAACAGTAAGAGATAGATCTGAGACTACAAAGTAAACCTCTTTCCTCAAAACCCAGTGAAATTAAGTTAGAAACTTAAGAGTTACCACTTGTGTTTGAGAAATGTTTCTAGTCAGAAACATAGCAATCAGGTTTTATGAGAAGACCAGCATCACTCTGAGCAGCAGCCTCACCATCATCTGAGCTGGGCTCTTGCTTTGATAGATAGGCTTCCTGAAATTATTGTCAGCACCCCAAATGCTGCAGAGGAGTAGTGATTTTTGTTTGATTTCAGCCACAAGTGAGATCTGGGCATGTCATTGCCTTTATCTGGAGAGAAAGGAACCTAATATTGTGCTATTGATTCTAGAAAATTGGCTGTTGTAAAGCTGCTGATCATCCACATACACACTGAACATGCCTAACCCAAGTGTGTCATGGAAAACCCACAACAGCTAAACTTGATCTAGAAGCAGCATAATCCCAAGAAAATGCTCAGCCTGTAGAGCCAAACACAGAAGTCACCAAAAGAGTCTCTGTCCCAGCCTCTGCTCTGCAGTGTGTTACTGCCAGCTGTGCAATTTGCTCGTGTGAGCAGCACCAACAGCTCTCAGCTCCTCATCTCTATCTGCCACATCAGAGCTACAATCAAGGCAATAATAACTAATTATTCTTCATTCATTATAAATGTTAATGCTGCATGGCTGTTTTCTTTTACTGTGCTTTTAAATTAAGTTTGGATTGATCAGTACTGCTTGTCTAAAAGAAAGTATCATCTTTATGCCTGCCTGCCTCATGTATTTTAAAATGTCCAAATGGTGGCCTTGCAGAAGTAATTCTGACTTATGGAAAGCTTATACGTGGGCACGTGTGGACATGTTAAAGGTACAGTACAAAACAGATTATTATGATAACTATGGGAACTTTTTCAGTAACAATTCTTTAGAATAAGTAAATATTAGAAAAAAAAAAAAAGCCAGATGAATTAAGTACAGCCCTTGTCAAATACAGTCCCATCCTGCTATTTCCTCGAATGTTATCCTTCTATAAAAGTACACCTCACCAGCAGAGACATGTACCGGTCTCCTGATAAACTGTCATTCTAATCTAGCTTTATTCTATTGCATAAGCAACTTTATTATTAATATTTGTTTCTGAAGTGTACTTAGCCATTGAATGAAATAAGTGCCTTTTTAACAGGGAAACCCTTATAGCAGTTCCATATCCATGCATTAACATGAAAATGACAGCAAAAACACACCAGTCTGTGCCATCAATTTGCTGACCTACAAGGGCTCTATCTGAAGTGTGAGAAACAGCTTAATATATCTGCATTGATTTTTCTGGCCTCTCCACTAAGATTTCAACTCAGATGCCAGAGGTTATGCTGCCTTTTATTCCATGAGTATCTATTAAGGACTAAACTAAAGTCATCAGCTTATTGTATAAATATCACGGCAATGGCAAGTTTCAGTTATTATTCACCAGGCTCAGCTATCAAGTGAGAGAAAAAGCTCTAAATCCCTTTGCCAATTGCCAGAGATATCAAGGCCCCATTTCATAGATTGATTTCTGGTGTTATTTACTTTACAACAGTAGGAATATCCCTTTTGCATGTTCCAGATACAAGGAAGCTAAAGAAGTAATCTATATGAGCAAAAGATAGGATATTGAACTAGATTCCCTGAAGCAGAAGTCTCTGGCATACAGGTAATATTTCAGGAGGATGGAATTGATTTCCAACCCTGTACTTTAGCATGTCACATTCATGAGAGCTGATATTGGATGAAAACAAATCAATACAAAAGGCAGATGAGAGCTGAAAGGCTATGAAGTACAGTAGGTTAACAATGGATAATTTACACATGATGCTTAATGAGCAACTACAGAAAAGCCTCCTTTGCTTTGTCCTGTGTCCAGTGTAGTAGCTTTTTCCTTTTTTTCCTAAAGTAAGCTTTATGGGATAATCTCCTTAAACCTGGGACAGGCTACTCCCTCATATTCATGCAAACACTTCTGGCTTTAGTGAGGCAGTAGACTAGCTAGCAGGACACTGTATTTCTTCTCTTACTTGCCAACAGCAAAGTGACAATTCATAAAGCTTGCTTTTGCCAGTATAGGAAGTTTGGTTAGTCTGAACTGTCTCTGCTTCATTTGAAACATGTTCACTAAAGAAGAGGCAAATTTCCCCCACTCACAGCTGCAAAAATTGTATGAACGTTGCATCCCAACCTGACATTTTCTTGAACTGTATAATATGTTTCAGTTTTGCAGAACACCTGCCAAAGGAGAACATTACTTCAAGAGCATCTTACTCTCTTCTGTATTATTTAAGCTCAGGTTTGTTGCTGGTTCTTTCTTAGTGCTCCCTTCCTGCTTGATTTGTCTAAGCAACCAAAATGCCTTTATTTTCATAAAAATACAAGCAATGGAACCACTTTGAGTAACTTCAGTTAAAATTCAGCACTAAAAGATCACTTGAAACCAAATTCTTAATCTTATACAGAAAAGTTATATTTCATCTTTTTTTTAAAAAAAAAAAAAAGATAATAACAATGCCAAGTACTGTCAGATTAAAATATGAGACAAATCAACTCTCATTAAGAAAATGCACCTGCAACACAGCCTACCAACTGTGGAAAAGCAACTGTTCAGTAGACGTGCACCCGTACTGTCTTCACCCCTCATTACGCACCTCACTGCATATTGCTGATCAGTCACTGGCTGCTCTATGTTCAGCAAGAGACAGCTCTCTGGAATCATGACAATGCTAGAAAAATGGAAATGGTTTATGCAAGAAAGAAAGCAAACAACTCAGCTTTTTTCTTTAAAAATCACCCTTACCTCTTTTCCCGCTAAGGAAAGGTTTATGCACAATATCAGTTTAGCTACAATCAATATTTCAAATGTTACAAGAAATTTTTTTTAGATGTCTTTTTCTTTTAAGGTTTATTTTTGAGCCAAGAGAACTTAAAACTACATAAAATCTTATATGAAATTATCATTACAACTTAGCATTTAGAGCTGTAAAAGTAAAAATACAAACCAGAAGACCCACTTTCAAACATCTTTCTCAAAGACCAGCGCAGGGTTAAACATTGCCATTCACTTTCACAAACTTCTAAGGGTAAGAAGGCATAAGTGAACTAATAACAACAGCCTGGTCTTTGCTTCTTGTTTCGGATGGTAAAATTAGAACGGGCATTACCTAGAATTACCTACAGAATATTTAAAGAAAAACAATTTGAAGAGAAATTTTGTTTTATTACATATTGCACACATTGAGAGGACTAAATTTTAATCAATGGTTCAAGAAAATACTGAATAGGGAACAGACCTTATTGCAGCCAGTAACTAAGAAATAAGAATTTCAAACAACATAGTGATGGTGCTAGGAGAAATTAGCTTAAAAGGGACTTCCAAATAAGACACCAGTCCTACAAGCTCCAAGTTTGCAAACTCGCTTTTAACATGAAAATGTGATTATGTGGTGAATAAAAAGTCACCAATGTTTGAAACAACACATACAAATAAGATTTGAGGCAGGGGCTGAGGTTCTGAGCCTCGGGACAAACCGAGTAGGAGAAAGGGCAGGGAGAACACATAAAGCCAGGCTCCTCTGTCATGTTCTGCCTCACCTCCTCCAAGAGTGCGGCCTAAGGAAAGCAACTGGCACACAGCAAAGTCCTGCAGATGGACAGTGACACATGTCTGGCTCAGAGCACTTCCATTCTGTCTTTGCCAAATACCCAGCCAGGAAATCTTTGATTAAATAAATAAATAGATAGATAGATAAAGTTGGCGTCCTTCAGCCAAATTCAAGCAGTGAGCACTGTTCAGTTGTGCTAATTCCTCACAAGAGGTTGATTGCTTGAATCAGAGCCATCCTGCTTACTGTATTAACCACATTTGAGTCATTCAGCTTATGTTTCTGCAGTCGTCTGTATAACTGGTGTTGGGCTTCTAGTTAGAATATTTTGGCATAGACTCTGTCCAGGTGTACATGCAGTTTAGTACGCATCGTATTTTCTCCATTCTACACATCACCACTCGGTTAAATGGGACCCTGAGTTCTGAAGCCCAGCTCTGGATCCGAGCCTTTTCCAGGAATTTGGGGCAAATGTAACCAGATAGGGAACCCAATGCCGAGTTTGGGACTAGTTATCTTAACACCTAGAAAAGATAAATAAAGCCCTTTTGCAACTAAGGGCCTGGATAGACACATTACAGCCATTTTATTGCACTATGTCTGTCCTTCTACCAGCATCCCTGGGGCTTTGCTATATGCATTATCTTTCTCTCCCCAGAAAAATCACACTGCCCAAAGTTATTTAACAATTACTTAGCACAAGAAAGAAGGAAATGCAGACAATCTCATTGACTAGGCTTTGAACAGGTGGAGGAAAAGCTGTTCTTTTTTAAAAAAAACACCTTAGCATAATCTGCTAGTGTGGTCTAATCCTGTGACTGTCTAGGACCTTACAAAACTTTGGCTTAGAAAGAATGAAGGAAATCAGTGTTACCTAGGAATGGCCATAATGAGTCAGATCAACAATCCAGTTAGGTCACCATTCTATGAACTGCCAGTAATACAGATACCTAGGAAAGCGAAAAAAATATAGGAGGTGTATGTAGCAATTGTTCTGTTTACTACTATGCCCAGCTCAGGTTCACCAGAGGCAATCTCTGTACTCCACAGCATGCAAGATGTTTGCTCTGTGCATATGAAGTCACACAAAATGTGAAGTTAGCAGACAGGAAAATAACTATGTAAACCCACATGCAGGCAAGCACTCTGCACATCCAACAAACTCAGCACAAAGGCCTCCTTTACTACTAACACAAACAAAATGCTTCACTGTGGCCGACGGGGGTCAGCAAGCCTCGTTCGCTAGCTGGACTGACCTGGGGTTGTCCTCACCCCGGGGCCCTAGAGCACAGATATCACTATGGGGGATGCGGCAAAATGGCGATTATTGCGCAGTTCAGTCTGCCTATATACTCCAGCTGAATGCGGAAACTCACCTACTGCCCAATCGGGAGACTAATTTCTATTTTTTGCCTTGTATGGCATGGGGTTATCAGTAAACTGCATAAATTAATTATGCTCCTAACTCCTGTGACATCGCGAGATCTTCCGAGTGCCATGCCCTAAGCTCTATGCCCTATGCTATACTATATCATCTACTTTCGCTAAGCTCTCTAACTTATTAAGTCCTAAAAACACAAAAACTCCTACACTTCACAGACCTCATTGGATTTCTTTGAGTTCTTTTCCCTACAATTCATAGCATAATTAAACTGAAATATTTAATACTCATGGATCATTTTAGTGGGATTATAGCTCTTTGATTGTCAATTTATTCAAGAAACCCTGCTCACCCTACATTCTTCAGACAACTGAATGGCCATATCACATATTATCCAAGACAAACAAAATTCTCATGTAATTCCCCATCAAGACATGCTATATTTTATGCAGTCTTTAGATATATTGTCCATGAGCATCTCATACTGCAGGGTCACAAAGACAATGTATCAGACACAGAAGAAATATCACTATCCATATGACATATCTGTTCTGGAATCAAACATGCAGTTCTATTTTCTTTTCCTTAATACAAAACATTATGCACATTTTATATATCTATAGCTATAAAACAGCATTATAGTCACAGAGCCAAAAACTGATGAGATTGCTACTGCCACTTATTAGCCTAATTCAGAGAACTTCCAGCATTTTTTTTTACCAGGTACATATTCCCAGGTACATATTTACCAGGTACATATACATATGTATACATTACATATGGCACACTATTTGAAAAAAATTCCAGTCTTTATTTAAAGCCCTCAAGTGACCACATCACCTAATCATTTAAGTGTTTAATTACCTGCACTGCTATAAATGTGTTCCCCCACATGATAGCCTATATCAGAAGAATACCAGTATGGATTGAAGCCATGCAGTTTTTCCCAATGTAAATGAATTATTTTGGCTGTGATACAAACATTTTCATGTTTCTAGAGGTTGAAACTTTCCCCATACATGTTTGTAGCTCTGTACTTTGTGTTGTCAAGAGATAGCCTTTCTAAGACCTGCAATAATCTCATTTGTTCTTCACTTCATCGTGCAACAAATATTCACAAAAGCAAGCATGACCACAAGTCTGCTTTAGTTTGCTTCAACTGTAAGGTGCAGTGCTCTGATCCTTCTTTTTTACAAGAGAAATGCAGAGTAGAATATGTCTAAGAAAAGTCAAAATATGCCACATATCTCCAGAATAAGCAAGTTCTATGTGAGACAGACACTAGTCAAATCAGTAATGCTCTACCGCAAAACACACATTATTAGCATAGGAAGATACAGGAAGGAACCTAAGGGGAAGAAAAAAGCTGAGAGTAAAGACTCAGTTGTGTCCTCGTAGCTGGGGTAATCACAAAAATCTCTCCAAGTATTGAGGATACTATTATAACAATACACGGGGCACATCTGTCATCTCCCTTCAAGAGGGAGAGAAATCCTGCTAGGAAGAAAGGAACCCAATAGTGAACAGCAAAACAAACAAATTAGGTAACAAAAAGTTAAGAACCCTCTCCAAACTACCTGCAGCCCCTGATGAAACCATGTAAACAAATCAATCCAAAATAAAGACGTGTTTTCTGGTATGTAGCACCTGGATCCCATGGAGTCTCTGGCAGCCAAATCTTATTATTTCATTTTAGAAAAAGCACTTTGGTCAAGGGTTTAAGAAGCTTTTTTTTCCCCTTTCCTCTTCTTGCCTGCAAAATTACTATTTCTCCCCTTAGTTCATCTCTTTTGTTGTGCCAGTCATCTCCATCAGTCCTCCTTAGTCAAGATCATATTCTAATTCTACAAACATACTGATGTTACTTCAGTGCTTGCTCAAGTGACTTTGTCTGTCTTCATAGGGGCCTTCACACAATGTCTAGCTGAGCTGTATAATGCTAAAGATTGTTTTTTAATAATGAAAATAATGTACCTAAAAGTGTATTAAGTACCTCAAAGAACAAAAAGGGTGAGAAGCAAGATATTCAAAGACAGGACAAGAAGCAAACTACAATGACAAAAACGTAAAAAGGAAAGACTCATAGATCTCAACTAACACCACAAAAAAGGGGGACCTATGTAAGTTCTTAAAAACCAAAATTGCTCTATTAAGGAAACAACATTAGATGTCAGACAAATATCTCAGCAAAAGAGAAGCATCTCAGCTAAAGAGCACAAATACTCTGATGTTATGTCTCAGGGGACACCGGCTGTTCAGAGAAGCCCCAATTCTCACCTAAGAACCCGAGCAGAGCTGTACAGACAGTAAGACATGCACCATGGCTAAACACCTGCTGATGGGCATAATTTGGCACATCTCACTCTGCGCATCCTCTTTAGAAATGCTGCACTGGCAAATTCATCTTAATTCCACTCTGTTTGGAAGCACCTTTGGCAAACAGCCCAGCAAAAAGTGGGAAATAACTTGAAAAAATGTTAACATAACAGAAATCAAATCATTCATCTCACTCTCCCAACTGCCATGTATGACCCACTGTATGCGCACTGGAAAATCCTCACAGATGCTTTTTTTTTTTTTTTGCCTTTGCAGGAGCCTGAGCCCGAGCATCTAATTTAGCTTCCATTTACTTTGGAATCAATGTTCATTTTTTTTATAGTTGCTCTCCTCCTCCAAGTCTCCATTTGAGCTTCCCGGTTCAATTCCATCTTTCTGAAGATGGAATCCACAAACTGCCTAATTACACTGTGTGACCAGTGGTGGCACTTCTGTGAGGAAATTCACAGTTCACAGGACAATCTGATTCATGATAAATATTGGTCTCTAATTTAGATCACTAAGCCTAAAAATAAATCCACAAGCCAGGGGATTTCACACTGTGAACTAACACTTGATCATGCAGAACTTCAACACTGCTCACTCAATAACCGTTCCTTTAAAGGAATGGCATGAATGTCATGTATGTCCTTCAGTGCTCACTCCAGCAAGCAAGCTATTTTTTTACTGTTCTCTTTTTCTCAATTTCTTTTTAAGCAGAATTATTGCAAACTATATTAAGTTCCTTCATTTTTAGTAAACACTGGAGGTCACTCTCTCATTCATTATTCTTACTTTCCTTAATTGCTTCTTTTTATATATGATTGCTGCTTCCAAAAAGAGAAAATCTATTTTCTTTTCCAAAGATCTTGGTCTCTTTTGCCCTTTCGTGGCCTTTTAATGTATTCTACTGAACAATATGCATTAAAACTTAGTGTGATTTCATTTCCTTCTACTGGAAAAAGACAGGTTGACTGCAACTGTGAATATATAATGTTTGGCTAATTAACTGTTTGTATTGGCTGAGAAAGAAAAGAAATCCTGTAGATTACAAAAAAGAGCATTACAGAATAAATGACAGAACATACCATTTGACTGCTGGAAAGACTAACCTTACTTGAGATTGCACTGACAGACAGGGAAGCTTAGAGGCTATTCACTGCAGCTGGATCACGAGCAGCCTTTACATATGAAACCAACGCATGTGTGTCCCTCTGGACACAAACTTAGCACTGTATGACCTGCTTGTTTTCTCATGCGAACTATTCCTTGATGAGATTATGGAAGATTCCTAGTTTAATGCAGCTGCAAGATCAGAGGCTATCAGCAAGCTGCTAGTCAGCCAGTTTCAAGGAAACAGTTTACTTTCCAACCCATTCTTTAGTCATCTCCCTGGCAGTCTACCCCAGAGCGTCTTATCACAGCTATGAGCATCTGCAAGGAAACTGCTAAAATCAGAATTAGGAGCATATTGGACCTACAGTTGAGGGCAGCTTTGAGAGATAAGCAATTCATGACGTTATGACTGTATGTTAAACCGTAACAGGCTACTTCACTTTGACACCTCTCAGGAAAACGTCTGCAATATTCTCTGTAAGAGAAGTTCCCACCATCTCCTTTCCCCCTTGTTTAAATTGCATACTTCCAAATGTTTTTTTTGGTCGAGGAAATAAAATCAAATATCATGCTAGCTGCCCAGACTACAACTCATGAGAAAAATTATGAAAGACTAATTTGACTGAATAATCCATCTGCATGGACACATAGCCTCCAAGCAAAGTTTAGACAGAATCTAGAAATGGGATGTAAGAATAATTGTTTATTTACTCCTTATTAATAGAGAAGAATAAAACTAGGACAAAGACAGATGGATAATGTAGTTCATGTTGTTGCTACCATTACTGGAAAAATAAGTAACAATCCAATCTGTTTCTAAAATTAATTCCTCTCTGTACCTAAGCTCCATACCTTAGTGCTGCTAAGCCTGCTGTGAAGGTAGAGACAGACATTCACACCTCTGTAGTCTCTGTGCCTTGAAGGGGCTACTCGCAAGACAGCCACCCACAGCAACTGCACCACAGTCATCACGTCCCAGGTTGATGCTGAAAGTTAGCCCGAAACAACCATTTTGTCACATAGGACAGAAGATAACAGAAACAGATGATGCATTTGCAACTGACTTAGTGACTAGTTTTTTTTCAGAAAGCAAAACAATAACATTAATTTAAAAAGCAGATATAATGATGAAATAAGTCTGTAGGTTATAATAGCTCTGAAGCGACAGCTGAATTAGATGATTATGTAAGAAATACAGCATTGGAGTTGTTTAATTACATTGGCTCCATTCCCACAGTCTACTCTGCCATACAGTAACTAGATCACCTGAAAGGTAGGAAAACACTAACAATGTCAGATACGTTTCTTTCTTACTTGATTGTCAGTGACGTTTCTAAAAAGAACTACAATGTGACAATCTTTTACTGAAATAAATCTTCCTCAACACCAGTGTACCTTCTAGAATGGCTGATTTTGTTCAAATAGCAACTGAATTATGAACAGTTCCAAAGTGCAGCTCCATAACCTATAGATAGATATTTTTCTAGACACCTGAGAGTTGAGTGTTCCCAACTCCTACTGAATTTCAGAGGGACTCCATTATCTCAAACACTTTTGGGAATACCAGTCTTCACTCTACCTGAATTCAGTACAGTCACAGGAGGGGAATATGTCTTCACGGACAGCGATGTTCAGATTTAAAATTTTCTACACTACTTAGATGAGCAGTTTTGAGATGACCTATTATATAAATAATCTTTCAAATCACTTGAGAGGCCTGGAAATTTAAACTGTTTCAAAAATGACTTCGTAGTTAAAAGCCTAGATGTAATTAAAATTCAATATAAATTAAGATCTGATTTTTTCACCCATAGATTGGATGTGGAATTCAGTGAACTTTGATTTCATACTCATAGATTGAAGATATTTGGTAAGTTTTCAGTAAAGGCATTACTGAAATTTGCTAAAATATATTAAAGACATGAATTAAGATAACATGATTAGTAAAGGAAATACATAATCCAGCCAACGCTATCTTGCAATAAAATTGTCCTGTGTTCACATCAGCTTTTCTGTTGTCTCTGTGTTAATTGTGCTAGCACTTAGTATAGAGATGCTTAGAGCAAATGCTTTTAGCAAAATTCAAGCTACAATTTGCTGGAGTAATTGAAGAAAAGCAAATTGGCAGCAAAGAGCAAATTAAGTAAAATGTGCTAATAAGAAATCTCTTGGATAGTAAAGCTCTTCACAACATTAAATAACAGCAGCAAAAACTGTTATCTCGGATGCCCGTAGGAGGAACCCCCTTCACTGTAATTAGGCATTCATCAGCACTCTGTGGGTAACAGAACACAGACTCCCGTAGCCTGTGAATGCCACATAAAGCAGAGAGGAAACATCACCAGTCTTGATAAAATTACCAAATACGGCAATTACCACTCTCATTCTAAACTCTCTTTTCTTTTCCCCCTCCTTTTTCTTTGTTTCTATATATCACTAGTATTGATGCCTCCCTATCATGTCTAACAGATCCTTGAACTCTCAGCTTCCAGGAAGTGTATTTCTAACACGAGACTCAACCCTCTCAGCTGTTCTGTTCATTAAAGATTTGTCCCTAGCCACATTCAAGCAGGTCGACGTTGTGCTGAACATCGTATTTTATTCTCTTATTTATTCTTGTAATGGATTTCTACAGAACTGACACACTTGGCATCCTACATTTTTCCAAAGAGGTAGGTGTTCTCTCACTAGAAACTATACATCTCCAATAAGAGAAGGAACTTACTTAATTACTATCTGTCAAGGTATTAACATTGGCTCTTGGCAAATTCTGCAAAGTGTTGATCAGTAAAATTTCCTTTTTCTGGGATGAGTCCTGCAGCTGTAACAGACATAAATGTGTAACTGTACGTTTGCCTTCCCACTACTGCTAATGAATGTAACTGAAGCAGTTCATTCAAATCCTTTGAAAGCACATACACACAAATAAAACCAGTTACGGATCTCATTTCTTTTATATTTTTCCATACAATTCTTACTTTATGATTACACCTATGACACACAGATAAAACAAATGACCACCTAGCACCAATCACTGATATTGCCAAACTTTTTTTTCACCAGCTTGTGCAAAAAGGTACCACATTCTAACTAAATCTCCCTCAGGGATATGGCATTGATAACATCCAACAACTGGTAGAAAGGCTAAAGTCTCGTTACTAGTGAACTGGACCTCCACTATATGTGCTTTGTGCTTTTACCAATACATTGTGCTTCCCTGTAAGAAATCAACATGAATCATCGGCATGGCACATTATGGGTCATCACGAATCACAGAATATGTAAGATGGTTTTCTCATCACCCACACAGATCTATACTTACCTTAAATATAAATTTATTTTTAAAAATTAAAAACAAAAAAAAAATCAGCAAAACGTATATAACTGTCAAGGACATCAGCTACAATCACCTTTATTTTGTTCTACCTGGAAGTGTATACTTTAGTTATACTGTTTTTGAATTTGACAGTCTAACAGTGCTGTGTTAAAAAAACTAATGGCTGAGAAGGCTAAGCAGTTACAGGCACCCCTTTATGGCTCTTCATCAAACCACTGCCAGTTATTTTAATCATGGTTAATGATCTGCTATCAAGAGAGACTGCTATAATGCACTGTTAGAGAGATTAGAAATGTAACAGCAATTTTATATTCTTGTATAGGCTTTGGAAAAAAACAATTTGCATAAAGTATAAAATGGCACTTCCTGACTTCAGAGGAAAGCCCTATCATATAACAAATACCCAAGAAAACTTCTAACTTCATTCATTTCAATTCAAAATATGATTTCTATATGAATTTAAATGTGTTCTGTAAAAGAAGTCTGGGTGTCTCAGTCAAGAAATCTCATCTTGGTATTACGGACACAGCAGTATCTGTGTATCTGACTCTCAATAATTCCATTGTCTTGGAGGGAAACTTCAATGGATTTTAGTACTTCATGCTAAAAACAAAATAAAAACCACCAATGCATGTGCAAATTTCTTTACATTAAAAAAAAAAATAAGGAGCAGTATTTATATACTTCTTTAAAGATCAATACCAGGCCATTTTAAGAAAGTTGTTCTCATTTATCTGGAATGTAAATTAAGATTCCTGGGCAAGGATCACGTTCATAGCATTAGCCAGCGTCAGCCCCATCCTGTCATTTTACACTGTTAACAGAAAGCCCTGTGAATAGCTGCGCAGATACGAAGGGAACACAGGACATAATTTCTCAGATGTTCTATGACAGGAAATGTCATACACTAGCAAAGCTAACACACATTTACTACTAGCTTGTGTTGGTCAAACAGTGGCACTACCAGCCTTACAGCAATGACAGGGCAGTGTACAGAGATATTGCCCAGTCTGTTGAGTTTATGATATGCTGAAATTTTACTGTACAACTTATCTCACTAATTTTCCAGCAAGGTTATTCTTAGAAAGCACACACAGTTTATTTGCAAAATCTGGACAGTAGACTATAAACTCATGAGATAGAGGTTGATTTTTTTAATTAAGTGTGAACAGTACAATGAAACATCAATTAGGATCTCTAGAGACTACATCTATCCAAATAATAATAAAGCCACAACAGGGATGTAGTTTGCCATGTGCAGTTGGCACATTAGATCCCAGCACACCAGTTAATTATTTTGATTTACAAGAACACATATGCTCACTACTGAAAAGAGTCTTGAGCAGCTCTTATTCAATAAATAGTAGTCTGGGCATTTACAGACTGCAGTAGCAGCATTCAAATCAAATTTTCAAGTGAATTATCATACAGTAGCATTTTGGTCTTCTCAGACAATGAAGCTCTGCCTCTTCAGAACTGGCCTTTCCTTAAACCTTAAAACACAGTTAGGTAAAATGTCTGTGGTAAGTTCCAAACAAACTTGACGCTCAAGTCACTTCATTCTGATTTATAAATCTTTGAGAATACGATATTTCAGAAAAGTCTAGACTATGGCTGTCCCAAAATTCCAGTGCCAGGAAAGACTTAAAGTGCTCTGGGTGGAATGAGAGAGCTAAGCAGGAGCCATGCACCTGTAAGTTTCAGAGTATTTTGGATATTATAAATCCTTAAACCTAAAGGAAAGTCTAGAACTATTTCCCTGAAATTGGAGGAGTAATAACCTTCCGCAAGTCAAGTAGACATCTGAGGACCAGGTTTCACAAAGACCCGTTAACCATATTAGAGAAGAAAATAACAGAGCCTTGCTGGGTAAATTGCTATTGACAGTTGGAGCTTTTCCAACAAAAAATATCCAACAAAATATATTTTTCCAACAAAATATACTTTTCCAACAAAAAATATCTTATATGCAGTGAGGACATCTCAAATGAGGATATTGGAAATTCTGCTCTCAAACAGCTGCTATTTCTCATGTTATCACCCATTTGGGAACTCTTGTCCTCGCACAAAGCAGATTTCACACAAGTGAGCCATGTAGCTGGGCCTGGAGCACTCACAACAGTTGAAAGCAGCTTGCCATCTTGTCTCAAATGTACCCATTTGGTTTCTCTCAAAAGAATTCATGCCAGCCAAGGGTTTGCCATGAAGCTGCCCACAGCCCAACCAACAAAAACACTGTAATAATTTATGATAAATCCATAAGGTGCTACGTTCCTCTACACCATTTATCATCTCTGCTTTTGTGTACAGCAGAATTTGAATAACACAGGACAAACTACAGAAGCCCTAGAGAAGGAGGCAGTATTTTACTTCTTCCTAAGGAAGGAATCACTAGCATGTTCTTATCTCCAAAAGACTGCAAAGAGCTTTTAACCTGAATTATCATGAATTTTTCTGTGAGTGCTTGCATATGTCTTGGTATGGTATGTCTTTTCTCTCACTGTGGTATTTTTCTTCCCTGTTTTCCTGAGTCAATGGCTTAGGAAACTGTGTATTTAACTTATCGTACTACAGAGGAACAATACAATGGAAGTCTCATTCCTGTTTCTCTCCCATCCCCAGCTTAAACACAATTAACTTTTCATTTGATATATTCTTCCTGTCTGCGTTCATAATGCTCCCCCAGGAAATGAGAACCAATAAGTCCTATATAGGGGTAGGAGAGCAGGGTACTGACCAAATATTGTATAATACTGTATTATAGGCCTATGGGAAAAAAGTTAATTAAAGACCACAGCTATCCCTTGGGAAAATGTTTAATATATTAGCTCTTGCAGCTTAAGAGTGCAACATAAACAACATTCTCCTCTCTTTGGAAAATGTGAATATATCACAAATCCTGGGGAAGAAAAAAAGAACTTGCTATTTCTGTTTTTATTGGTCATTTGTCTATAAATGTATGTCTAGTAAGATAAACAGGAGGCATTTAAGAAAGAATCTTAACAGCTACAATATTTGCTTCGGGTTATGTATCACCTTCTAGAGCTGGGAAGCACCTTTGTATATGTCAGGCACTGTCAAGACATTTAAATAATAACAATTAATGAGCATTTCTACATAGTTCCTACTGTTAGACAACAAAAAGGACAGACTGAAAGACAAATTCAGAATTTTGAACACTCCTACTATATCAGCCTTGAAAAACTGAACAGTTAGATCCCGCAATCCAAATGAGGTATGTAAAATTAAAGATACTCTGAAAGGTGACCACTCAATTTGGGCAATCAAAGAATAAAGGCTCCAGCAACTGCATTCATTTAATGTACATATATAATGCAAATATATTTCTAAGTAATCCTCATGGCTAGGCATACTTTTATGTATGTTAATGCTGCTGAATCAGGTGCCAAATTCAAGCACCTGCAACAGGTTTACTAACACATCAACATTTCCATTTAAGCGTGTGAATGGAATGTTTATTCAAAAATTGAGCATAGCATTTTCTTTTTATGCAGTAGGCCCTAACAAAAGCCCAACTGAGCTAGTCTGAATCTTTCAGCTTTCATTGCATTGACATTCTACAGTTTCAAAATTCAAGACAGAAATATACATGTGGCATTAGATATTGATCTGGAAGCTAAAGTCCTAAGTCATGAGGTCAGTGTAAATGCAGGATACACACAGCTGATGAACAGTTACAAACACACATTTGCATTGTGGACTTGCTGGAATTCACACTAACATTTTAAATTCACATGTAACTTGCAACTTGCTGACATCACTGCTTTTGTTAGTTAAGTAGAACATCTAGCATTTGCTGAGTCTTGCTGGAATCAATTATGCATACAGCTTTTTCTTACTCAAATACTTGTGTCACCAAGAGAACTTAGAACATTTAACTTCAATAGGTATTTTACAGAAAGGAGAAAGCCAAAGCTGTCACGTTTTCCAAAATCATAAGGCAGTGCTCTATCCTGCAAAGAAGTCAGTCCCGTGAATGGGGCACTCATTGGACTGTAACAGCAGTGATAGCCAGGACAGCTCAAATAAATATACTCTTGGTTTTTGTTTGGAGCTTAAAAAAAGCACATACACACAACTCTTTATAATCCACACATATATATTTTTTTATGGTGTTCAAAAAGAAAAAAAAACAGCACACAACAGCAACTAGGCCACCCATAATCTGAAACGAGCAGTTTGTCTATTAGGGTTTCTTCATGCAATACACAATAAGAAAAGCACAGCCTCTGTGCCAAAAATAAGTATGTATATTCACTGTGTTTTAAAATTTCAGCATGCAATTTCCTCTCTGAACACAGCTACTGTACCTCTGACTTATCAGGCAACACATTGCTATTTACTTCTGCAAATACAAGCATCTTTTCCAGCTATGCTCAAATGATTTTCTTACAAATAACCTCAATAATAGTAATAAGCACAAATTGTTGTTCCATTAAGACCACCAAATAATTTTTATTAACAGTTCCATCAGGTTTAACTAGCATCCTTAGTATATGCATGTGTGTATGTATAATCTGTGTTGGATTTGTCAGCTTTTGATGGATGTTTTCACTCTCACAGTGTTATTATTACTTTTATATAGTAATACTGTCAACAGGGACTTATAGTTTATTAGACCTTATGTTACATCTGCCACAATGCCCTGGGGCTGAAGTACAGTCATCCAATCCTACTACTTCTCTGCAATTACTTGATTGTTAACTGTGAATGTTCAGCACTACTTACGTTTGATCATTGTTGCTCAGAGGTTTTCCTTCAGATGGGTCACACTTCAGCTCCCAGAGAGTTAATAGGATTACACAGACAATTAAAACTGAAACAAAAAGTAGAAATTAATTAATATAGCTCCTGTTGGATTGAAATATCACCATAACAGACAACAGCATGACTTTAGAACCTTTGTTCATGCATTTTAAAGGTAGCAGGTTAGAAACTTTACCCAGTATTCCAGTTACTATGTGCCAATGCAACTACAGTATGGCAGGGTGAGGAGTCCAGCCTTCATATCTGCTCTTGAGCCTCTTGGCCCATTCAGAAGAAGACTGCACATACTACACCATCCTTCTCAGACAGCAGTAGCTACTTTCTCCCTAGCAATTTAGGTACAAAAGTCTAACAAAATGAAGCTTGACGTTTATAGTAACCTACCACAATCGCCCAAGATGAAAGCATATGTGTGGAAAGACCCATTGCCACGTACAAATTGAAAGAGGAAGAAAGAGAACACATCTGTCATCCACCTCTGAAGTGATGCATCTACATGAGCATGTTGGTAAAGAAAGTATACACTGACCCTCTTGGTCGCTACATCACTGTTTATTTTTACCATTTTTACCATCCAGCCAACTTCTGAGGTAGACAGAAAGAGAAGGAAGGCTTCCCTGAGGTGTTACTAGGGACTCAATAAGGAGCAAGAATCTCATCTGCCAAATAAGCACAAGGCACAACGTGAAAACCACATACTGAAGGGTCCTTCAAGGAATCAGGGAGGGCAAAAGCACCCTACTGTTACATAGAACCTTTAGCTCCAAATTTGCAGTGTCTGAATAGAGGTTGCAGAGCTGGTTTGTAGCAGAAAGGAAGATTCTCTCTCTTCACTAAATCTAGCTGCTCAGTCTAAAAAGGTGAGAGTAAGCTAGATATGTTTGTGCCTCAGGTATAGCAAAGAATCAATGGAAACCAGAAACATATGAAAAAAAAAGCCACTATCAATTTATTTTGTCAGATTATGCTAAAGGGTTGATTGATGCACTTTGACAATCAAATAGTATTAAGTTTGGAAGCTCACTGAGATACATAGTGATCATTCATCAGTTAAGCTTAAGTTTTCAGATCAAACTAGTACTAGACAAGTGAATTCAGAAACTGTCGAGCTTTCTTTGTATAATTATTGTTCTGCAGCAATGAAGAAATATGTTTACATTATTTGTAACAAAAAGAGATAAACAATTGCTAAGCTTGTTACCACCAGAAAAACAAACTTCTTTATTTATATATATCATTAATTGTTAACATAAAAACATCCACAGACGTGTATTTAGTCTGATGGAAAACAACGAGTCTTATACACAAAGTTTAAATTATTCTATATGCGTTAAAAGTGTACTTTGCAGCACTATCAGAAGGATGATGGTGGCCCCTAAGAATAAATTGAATAATTAAATAATTAAAGTCATACCCACAGACAAGCAAAAATGGTCTAAAAAATAACAAGAGACTAAAAGCATAAATCACAATTACAACCCATATAATCTTTGACCTACACACAAGCTACAAGGTTCAAAGGTGGCATTGTATTATGTATTTATTGCTTGGCTAAGCCATTATTCACCAGTCTTCTTTTTAAGAGATAGGTATGATGGGCATCTTGTATGAGGAAAAATATATCATGAATTCTTCCATATATGAGACCGTACAGCTAATTTATCTTGTTTTGCCTTCTTAATTTATGGCATGGCAGCTTTCTACAAAATGAAGATTCACAATCCACAGAAGGACCACAGTCCTCAAAAGATCTACTCATGGTATAGACACAAAAAAGGGAGCCTATCTCTTAGGACAACAGTGGAGACATAAGCAAAGTATAAACTTGTCCCAGTCTCAGTACAACCATACTCTGTGACACATCTAGAATAAACACAAGACTGAAGCAACTAATCTGCCTCTGTGGACATATGGAACCAGCTCCCCCTGTGGCAACTGCTGATGTGTCAGATGACAACCCAAATCACAGACAAGCTCTCAGTCACACTCTCCACTGTCTTGCTCCCTCTTCCCTAAGCTTTTCTGGTGGAGTCAGAGCATCATTTAAGAGGTTTTAGAGGGCTGAAATCTCCAGGAACATTGGCTGTCTGTTTGATGGGTCCATGTGAACCTGTCTGATGTGCTTCTGTTCACAGAACAAACAAAATGATGACAGAAGAAAACTACAGGTTCAGGTAAGCAACCAACAGCCACTAGCAGCAAAGAATTTCTCCCTTCAGTGAATAAGGAGTCCAGCAAGGCTGGAGTTTCCCCTAAATCGCCAGACAATCCACGAGTGATTTGAAACGGGCTGCACTGGTTTTGGCCATTTGTTTGACAGGTCCTAAGTTTTCAAAGGTCTGTGCTGAACCTATGGAGATTTCACCTTTAGCAGACACTTAAAAAAAAAAAAAAATGGAGATCTTAGCAGCAGCTGTATAGATTCAGAACGACAGGAACTCTATTACAACCAACACAGTCCTAAAGAGCAGCCTCAGGGTCCAGCTGTCATAGTCCTCTTCAAAGATGTGACAAGATAACAAAGCACAAGCCTATTGTGCATCTTCTGAGCAAAATTTTACTAGCTTGTAATGCTCTAAACAGAAATCAGCCAGCACCACTTACCAATAAACTCTACAACAAGGCTAATAATGATGTGAATAGGAATTAAATTCATAGCTCCACTGCATCCTACTCAGGAAGCAAATATATTTCGACTCTCTCCATTGCCCCACAGTGTCCTACTAGGGAAACATATCCAGTAGCAATTGTTCTCTCCTTTCCCTCTTCCTCCCATAAAATCCACCTGCAAGGATATTGCTTTTATTCTATTGCAAGATTACCACTGATACTACAGAAAGCTCGTTAATAAAATGGTTAGCAATTGGTAATCAAAGCAGTATCCAGAAAAGAAGGGGTAAACTAAGATTGACCACAAAAATAGTTGATAAATAGGGGTCAAAAGAAAGTCCTCATGAAGCACCATTCTTTCCAAGCGCTCATTGTGGACAGGCAGAAGAAAATCCACTTCAGCAATTAATCTTTTCTATAGTAGATTCACTAAACCCTTGGGGAGCTATTTGCACTTTGCAATGGACAGGAATCAACTCACTAAGGGAGGGTCAACATGAAGAGCCAGCTTCACGCAAACTAAATTTCACTGAAGTCCTTGGATCTCATATAACCTATTGCCTAAATGGCCCTGAAGGTCTCAAAAAGGACCCAAGGGCCTATAGTAAGATACTATGTTGCGGGAAAATGCAAGCAGCAGCTGAGGAAAGCAATATCGTGTGCATCCTGAAAGGGCAAAGCAAGGAAACAACTGCAGGAGGACACAGTTACAGCGGACCATTCATGAACTTCACACAAATGTCTGAAAGCAACCAATGGTCCTGGGGTGCAAAGAGAAAACAGACATAGTGCCATCTTTCAGAGAGGTGGAAGAGTTGGAGTACTTTGAGTCCTCTGACAATTTAATCCTCTTATAAAAAAGTTGAGAAAACTTGCATCAACACTGAAAGGTGCTTGAGGTAAAAACAGAATCTGGGGTTAATATACAGTCCATCAACTGGGCAAAAATCTTGATACATGAAAAAAAGGTCGTGTTTACTAAATGAAGCTACTTGTCTTGGGACTACTTCTCAGTGTTCCCCAAAAAAGAGTAGTCTCTGCCCCATCCTTGAAATGCCCAGCGGAACGATGTTCTGCTTGTGCCAATTCATTTGCAGACTTGGGATGTGCTGACATAGACAGCAAAGAGCAAAGTTCTTTTCTTCTTACGGAGCTACTTAAATACAAAGGTAACCACAAGAGATTAGCTTACTTAAAACAGGAAGTCTGGTTTGACTGTATTACATGGAATAAGGGATTGGTTCAATTGCCTCAAGGCAAGAAATTGTATCCTACTGGGGGAAAAAAAAGAAAAGCAAAAAAGAAAAAAAAAAAAAAGAAAGAAAGAAATGTAATCTAACCTATCCTATATCTTTCCAGCAATACAAGAAAATTAAATACCAGAAACCTAAACCAAAACCTTCATAAAAAACAAAGAAATTATTGCAATTTACATAGGAATGTGTGTTTGGTTTCTTCTGTATTCACCTCCAATAGGCCAAGGACATAATTTCTGCAAAAATCATTTTTTTTTTTATTGTTGTAATTATCTAACATGCCCTGAGGTAGTTATCTGCAGTATCTACATTTTTTACCAACTTGCCAAGTGAAAATCCAATTGTTCCTAATGACAGTCACTCTGTGTCTCCCTTTCCAATATATGAGGAAGGGTTTATTATCCATTTGTAGTAATTAAGGCATGAATGTTATATTGCGCCATAAACCCAAATTCATTAAACAAATAAATGTTTTTTTCACACTTACAATAGCAAAATATTTAAAAGTAAAAGTTGAATTATAATGTGCAGCACAAAAGTAGCTTGAAGAATAAACTAGTATTAGGAAACTTGAAGCATTCTGAGAATTGAAAGAAAATGCAACAACTCTGTAAGCTGTTTTTTCCCCAGCATTAACTACAAAATAATTAGCCAGCTGAAAATATTAGTGATAATATTTGAAAATATGTCTCTTTGTTTGAGTCTTTGTGTGCAAAATGGTCAAGCAAACTTTTTTTTTTTTTTAAAAAGGCAAGGCCATGTTGTACAGCTAAAAAAAAAAAAAAGAGAGAGAGAGAGAGAGAGTGAAAAAAAAAAAAAAAATAGTCTTCCCTACTCTTTGTCAGAGATTGCAATATTTGTTTCTGATGGATTAAATACATTATCAGACAAGAGACTAGGAGCTGCAACCAATGCCACGGCTTTTACTCTTTACTTACTGAACAATAACTCTATTCCACCGGGTTAGAAACTGAATGAGTCAAGCTATTTGTTATAAAATTCAGCAATGTAATAGAACATTCTAAGCCAAAAAATCCCTATGAAATACACAGCACTCCAATTTCGTTACTAAGCTTGTTACCTCTTGATCCCCAAAAAACAAATATACAGCAGAACTACTCTTAGAGTCTTCAAGGATTTTGCTGTACTTACACAATCCTGTGCTTGATTTTATTTGGGAACATGATGCTCTAGGAACCCGGCAGATGAAATTTCTCATCAATTCAATCTACATCATTAGAGCCTCCATTGTCATTCCCCCTAATTATAGGGCTAAACAACATATCAGATTGAGGCACAAAAAGAGGGAGTCAGGCAGGCACTCAGAATCAAGGCAATAAACAGATGTAACTAATGGCCCTAAAACTAGCTAGTGGAGGTGAAAACCAGTGTAGATGTGACTAAGTTAGCTATTAACCTTAAATCCCCACTAGCAGGCCACCTGCCTCCTTCACAACATGTCTCCCAGTATATCAGAGGACTGTAACTAGATTTAAACATATTGCCATTGCAGGATCTTCAGTTATAGGTGTTGGTTGAAGTCACAAGGCTAGTGAGGTCCATGAGAACACCTGCATTAAACTAGGAGTTCCTGTCTACATTTCTGTTATTCTCTCTGTAGGAGCACCACAAAACCACAGAACTTTATGCAAAAAAAATGCACCTAATAGGACTACTTTATTGTAAGCCTTCTTGCTTTCATGGAAGAACTCCAAAACCTCAGGTATTCCTCCAAAGGAATTACAGTTCTTAATTTCTTAAATATTATCACATCCTATGCTATTTTCTCTCTTAGAAGTGCTGTATACATCCACCCCAACACATGGGAAACTAGAACCAAAATACTTTGGTAATGTTTTTTCCCTCCATCTGCAAGGTAAAACAAACTGTTCCTCTGCAAATCCCTCCTGTAGACACACATACAACTCCAAACGCCACAATGGTCATGGTGATTTTATTCCTGGAGAGCTAGAGGAAAAAGGAAGACAAATCTTCTCCTAGCATGAAGTTTAAATGAAATGTTTAAAAGAGGTGTCTCACTGCAGCTGTACAAACTTTTTGTAAAGAAGCCCATACCCTAGCAAGTTTAAATTTCAATACAATATGTAAAACTTGGACTGGGTGTTTGGAGGTTTGCAAATCTTCTAGACAGATTTGGGCTTTAGTTCAAAAAGATTTGGTCTGATTTATAGTTTGCTTGAAATGATGCCCAAAAGAGTAATTAAGAAGAGTTTTCACCAAAAATAAGCATAATTCAATGGAGTTGTCTCATTCCTCCAGTGCAAGGAGTCATAATGCATTTACTCTTCAAAGAGGAAAGGAGGGAGGAACAGGGAAGAAAAGAGCCCTTCAACATTACATTGACAGGACAATCCAATATATATATAATATGAAGTCTTCATTATAAATGAGAATCTATGTTTAAGACACACTATTTTTTTTCATTAGACTGTTTTACAGTATGCTCCCAATTTTTTCTTTTTTTTTTGTTTTTTAATCAAAATCTGTTTAATGTCATGATACACAGTACATGGCAGAAGTTGAATTGCTAGTTTTATGCTCAATTTATGAAATTTCTTTTATGTTAAAGAAGCTATTTGCATATAGATTAACTATAGTCAGCATTTAAAATCACAGGAAGTTAGGTATAAATGTTTTAGAACAAAGTTTGACTTTATATTTTCAGTACAGAAAGAACTGAAAGTGAGTTTCTGCAGGTTCTCCAGTCCTGCCCAAAATTTGCAAACATATTAAATCTTCAAAAATTCATTACCATGTTGTTAATGTAGTTCAGCTTCACATTTTCAAGTACCATATTTCACTGAAGAGTCTTTGCAGAAGAAAAGGGAATACATTACTGCAAATAAGGCTCAGGTACAGAAATCAGTCAGTCCAGTGCAGAGCACACCACTTTGTACCAACTCTCACCATGAGAAAATTGACCCTTGTACCTAGCCTGAGAATCATAGTTCCTTGCACCAACAGCACGTATGCCATTCGCCCCCCCCACACACACAAACAAGTTACAACTATTTTTCTTGCACAAGCTACCAAAATCAACAAATTTGACAGAGCAATGTACTTCACACGCACACAATCCCTTTAGTCCTGGCCAAAAGAAAGTGCACAAGAGCTAAGCACACAGCACAGTATTGCAGCACAACCAGCATCCATAACTAACCATAGCATCCATGCTAACCTGTGCTCCTCTTACTACAGTTTAAGGACAAAACTTGTGCAGTGCATACTAGGAGCTAAGCCACTTTACGGTCTGGTGACTGTTCAGAAAGTAGGACCAAAAGCACCATTTACTGTATCTCACTACTTCAATACTAAAAGAGGCTACAATTCAGACAGGAATTTCTGGAGCAGCTAATTAAAATCATGTTTGGTCCCTCAAAGCTCACTGTCTCTTCAAGTGAACAGGTTACCACACAAAACTGAATACATCAGAATCAATGCACTATCAAAGATCTTAAGACATATGCAGTACAAACTGAGTGTTTCATTCTAATTGCTGTATGTTTCCCAGAGAGCAGCCAGCGGTTCATACTGAGAAGGGTCAGCGCAGTACCTCCACAACCAGTATGTTACTACAGTGAACATCTTTTGTACCCTTCAGCAAATCATTTAGAGAAAATCAGCTGCATGTCTATGTGCTCATATTACTCAGCATGAATATTCCCTCTTACAAAAATCTCAAAAGTTCATGCTTATCTTAACAACATACTACCTGGTAGCCATTACTCTAGAATGAACACATTCGTCAACAGGTTATTTACACTAAGAGCAACAGTTTGGTGCGATATTTACCTACAATGTCAGGAAAGAAAGGCTTGCTGTTCCGGGGAGAAGTCTACCAAGCAAGCAATTAGACTGCAGCAGATTTCTTCAGCTTTCCTGATTTCTTCAATAAATCACTTAGTCTACCTTTCCTGAAGAGAACCTCTTATTTGCATCATTTACATATCCCACTGTGAAAACAAAGGCCTGCATGCAGCAGGGTAGAAGAGTATCTCTGCCAAACTCCTCTTAGAGGCTTTCTCCTCAGCAATCAACAGGAAAACATATGAGACATTTTTGGTTAAGCGTAAGCTTAAGCCAAGGAGCTTAACAACAAGCCCATGAGAACCCTAGAGGCAGCCCGACATCAGAGAAGCACCACAAGCATCCTTCCTTCTCAGACACAACACCCAGAACAAATGGAAACCCTTTTTTCTTTCTTTCTTTCTCTCTCTCCCCACTCCTACTACTACATAAAAGGTTACCACCATACAAACCTTTCCTCTCCTTTCTCCTCGCTGCTGTCCCAATCTCCAGGCATCCCCAGAAATCCACAGTACTTCACTGACTATAAATATCACTGCCATCCACAGTAACATGGAAAAGTCATGCACAGAAGTTGTGTTTTTCCCTGTACTTTCAGGCTTTAAAATAGTTATTCCTGACTTACATGGACTTTGTAAGTCACAGAACTTTTAACCATTCAAGCCTGCTTCCAAAATAGCACAACATGGGCTTTTTAGGGATGTGATTTAGACTACACAAAGCAGTATTTAAATAGTTAGCTATCTAATACTAACTTGCAAAACCTAAAGGTGTTATTTATTAGAGACCTACAGAAAATATAAAAGGAAATAATACAGTTATCAACAGTTTAACACTGGTAAGTCACTACACGTAATACTCGTAAAGCCCTGGTTCATTCAATTCATGACAGTAGCCCTTACTAAGCAGCTGAAGCTCTTCATATATGAACTGAAGCCACATTCTCCACTGCTATCCTTTAATACCTGTCAAGATAGAGCACTCTTTTTGTGCTATCATTTTAATTGAATACTAAAAAAATAGTTCACTGAACGCAAGATTTACTGTAACACATAAAAATAAAATGACAATAAAGTCTTACACATAAATTAAGCAGAAAAAGCCCTGTAATCTAGTCTGTATCAATGTCATATTTTCTTTCACGTCAATGCCTCATTCTTCATCTGCTTTGATGTGCAATAAATTACCATTATTGGTAAATATTTATATTCAGTTCTGCAATGTCAACACACTGACAATTAATATAAGTCTTCCAAAAAACATTCCCATCTCCCTCAGACAACACAAATATTCATCACATATGCCTTTCGGAAGAATTACACCCAGGAATGAGTTTTAGGATTATCTTTTTTTTTTTTTTTTTTCTGATCTCAGGGACTTTTAGCTAAGAAAACTACAGCAAATGAGGAATTTGATAGTCACACACATACTGGCTAAAATCAATAGCTTTAATTTTCACATTTAAGCCTCTAATTTTCATTTGACAGGCTCAGCAGGTTTAATGCACACAAACAATTTACTTTTACTGTTTTTAATTGTTTTTAGTCAATCACTTTTATTACTTCTCGGCATCTGACTAAAGAAATTAATAGAGCTATGTTCATAAATGATTACTTTGTGAAATGGCTTGATAGATACATTTGCCAGTTTCACCTTCAATTACTGCCTGAATAGCAGGCTGGAAAACACTTACCAGATCACAGAAAGCGTTTGCTGTATAAATTCTTGCATGATTCTTTTGTATTAACAAAAACAAAAAAAAAACACAACACAACCTCGGTGCTTCAGGTGATACTGTTATAGGAAATGAGAGGCCTGAGTCTTCCTGTGTAGTAGACCAAAGTTCCCTAAGAACTTGGGGCTGCCCTCCATTCTGCTCCTTGCCCACATAGGAGTTGGGTTAAAGCATGGTAGCCTCATACAGCAACATATTATTCCCCTTAAAAAAGGTAAGTACGGACAAAGCTGAAAAACATATTCAACAAAATCACTACATAGCTGGAGGAAAAAAAAAAAAAAAGGTAGGGGAGAAAGGCGTATTCTCCTCTAGTGTATAATTAGTTGGTTCATCTACAATGAAAGAACTGGTTTGTTATCCTACCAATACTTATTTTATCATTACCCTTACTGTAGATTAGGCTGACATATGTTGAAGTTTTGGAAAATTCTATATGTTCCTCTCACTCTATTTCTTAAATAGCTTGCTTGGTGAATGATAAAATACTTGCATACAAAGCTCTCCTCCCCACCTTTATTGAAATATGTTCTTTTTCTCTAAGCAACCACCAGACTCCTAAGCCAGCCTCTGCTTTTATTACAAAAGCCAAATGATGCTACATTAGTCAAAATTGCTGACATCAAACTAGATTTTCATTTGATATTCTTGTGTAACACTCACATTTGATTTAAACCTTCAAGGAGCAGATGCTCCAAAAAGCAGTCTTTTTTCTAAGCCCTAGGAAACTGATAAACTGAATACTGAGTCAAAAGGCCTTTCTCAATTATTTTAGAAATTTGAAAACTTTGTATGAAAGAGCCCTGATCTCTGACTGAGGCTGCTGGGTACTTCATGAATATAAACTGAAGAGATTAATTCCTTCAGTCCTTAAGCTGCCAAGCATACACTCCACAAGAAAACCATGAGTAGTACATACCACATCAAAAAACATGTCTTGCTACCCATGTAAACTGCCCAAAGTCTACTTTTTTTTCTTTCTGAGGTTCATGCAAAAAAAAATTCCATATTCCTTGAAGTCATTCCTTAATCTAAATATCATTTTTACTTTAAATTGCTTGGAATAGAACAGATACTTGATGCCAACATGCCAAGAACATGCCAAGAATATGTAACATATCAAGAACATGATAAGAAAAGTAACAGGCTAAGAGCAGGCTAAGAACATATAACAAGCTAAGAACATGCAACAGGCTAAGAACATATAACATACTTATACCCTTCCTGTTTGCAATAATTATGTTTAAAAGCTTTTTGTTATTCAAACTGAGGTGATTTAATGAGAACACTGATGCACGGTCTTGTTCCAATGGTATGCGTGACTTGGGGGATTGTAACTCAGCTGCACAACTTCACCTACCCAAGGAATCCACGTCCATCTCCTTGAAGTGTGTGCTATTGGTGATCTAAACCGCAGCGCACACGATGCTTTGCTGGGTTACCCATCTCTGTACCTGTCATCACAGTGCATTTACCTTTGTGTTGCTTGCCCAGAAGGCTCTGCTTTCATATTTTTTTAATGTTTGTTGTTTTCCAAAATTAAAACACAGCTCCAAGAAGGACTCTTTTCCAAACAGTGCCTACTTCTAAGTCTTTACATTAGATATCTCAAAGAAAACAGTTTTGGTTGCACAGAAGTAAATGGTCAAAGAAACAAATAGACAAGAAAATGTCTCCTCTCTGTTCTGCCTTAGAGCTCCTTTTTCTCATCCATCTCTTGTGACTAATGTCACGATGTGTAAATATTAACAAATGCAAGATTTTCTGATCACCTCTGGAACAGTTACAGAGCCTGCGGCAAGACAGGCATCTACCAATATCCCGTTCATTTGATGAATCCCGTTGCGAGCGTGTTCCAAAGTCACATTGCAGTTTTACGAGCATTTGTAGATCTGCTAAAAGAGGGTCCCAGGGCATCTGTCCACTAGATGATTGCAGGAGTGTAGTGACATTGAGAGGTGAATGGTGATAAAACTGTCTGAAAGCATAAGTGTGATGGTAAGGGATGAGACCAGACTTAGCAGCGGGAGCTAAACAGCTGCAGTTTTGAAGCTGTTGGATATAACAATTCATATATAATATACAAAGCCAAACTCTGTTACATGAGCACCAACATACTTGTCTGGTATTCAAAACTCTAATGCCAAGACAGAAGTAATGGCATTTTCTGAATAAAGTTTCAAAATTGAAAGATGCAGCTGAAGGGAGAAATGGAGCATCATAGCTCATATATAACTAGGGCAGAAAATGACTTGGAAATTACTGTGGACCACAAATTGAATACAGTCGGATATCATTTTGAGACATATATACAACACAGGGGAGGCATTATCCCAGGCTGCCTGGGAGGCCCCAGCTGGTGGACTCTACCCTAATTTGGGTACAGCAATTTAAGGAAAAGGGAGACAAATGGGAGAAGAGGATGACTCAGAACATGTCATACCAGGAAAAGTCAGGTCTGTTTAGTCTAGCAGGTAAAAAACAGGGGTGGCAGGATAAACTAATAGGGCTTGCAGTGCTCAGCAGGTTTGTTAGCAGGAAGTCAGTCACCAGGCTTCTCTCAGTAGCATGGAATTGGAGAGGTACTAGATGAGGAATATCAGCTTAATTTGCTGCCAAGACAACTTAGTTCAAATATTTGTTGAAATCACTACTGAAGCGTAGTCCACTGCAGTGGTTCTCTCTCCCCAAGGAGTCTTGAAGGCCAGACACGCGAGGGAGGCAGCAGCTGAAGGGTAGTCCATGTTCCCTGGCATGGCTCTAGTGCACACACCCTGTGACAGGGTTACTGCTAGCCACAGCATTGCTCTGTGGTGCCCCTCTCCTGTTCAGTCAGCACAGCTATGTCCCTTTGTCAAGCCCCAAAAGCAGACTCAATGGCTTTGCTGGGCTGTGTCCAGCACTCTTCTGCTACACCTCACAAAGGTTACTTCGTGAGGGTGTTGAGTGCTGTGCTAGCTCTTGCATCAAGCCTTGCAACTCTGGCCATGGTTTAGGGGCTGCACGAAGCTGGCAAAGCCTGGCAATGGAAACCCAGCCCCCTTAGTCACAAGCTGGGTCCCCCGGACCTGCAAGTCTCTCACTACAGTGAAATTCAAGCCTTTTCCAGCTCAGTAGAGTCCCCTGTGAAGCAGTAAGCCTGTATGGACAACGATATTTGTGAGCAGGGTTACAGCAGAGTTTAGTCCCAGTGCTTGCATATGCTTCCCCCAACCCCCAGCAGCCTGGCAGAGTCGCGGCCCTTCCCAGCCGCTCTTCTCTCACCACTTCAGCTTTTCCTCCTCCTTTCCCACAGAAGGGCAGAGCCGCTGCCGGACCCTGCCTTGCCGCGCGCTCTTCCCCGCCGCGGCGCGAGACGACCGTTGGCGCAGCCGTTAGGGCGGCTGTTGGAGTGACCGTTGGCGGGCGGGGCACAGGCGCCGCCAGGCGGCGCTGCTGGGGGAGGGGCGGGGCAGGACCGGCCGGTGGCGGTTCTTGCCGCGCGGGAGCCGCTTCTTTCTGAGGCCAGCGAGACTCGACCGCGCCTCTCTCCCGTCCTCCCGTCACAGTTTTAGCTAGCTGGATTTTCGCACTTGCCCACCAAGTGCAAAATTTTGCCATAGTAATTAAAATAGAGACACTGCACTAGACAACTAACAGATTATTTAAGGGAAACTCCTCATTAGGTGCTACCTTCTCCGTGAGCGTGGTTACACTCGTCCTACCTGTGCTGCAACTCCAGCTGATCCCAAAGGCAATACCATGAAGTCTGCTTTCCTGCTCTTCATGGAAAACTTTGAAAATCATGCTGCCATAAACCCCTTCTTTTGATGTGACACTTGGACAGATAACATACGCTGTTCTTAGTAAAACCAGGGTTGGATGGTGTCTCTGTTAGCAATAGCAAGCACATGGTGTAACTGCAGAACTGTGTATAGAAGTATTAAAAATACTTCTAGAGCAGTCTTTGAAAGGCATGCCCAGCATCACAGCACAGACATACTCCAGCACATACCCCACAGTGTTGTGGGGTTTTGTTTGTTTGTTTGTTTTTTATAAAGCCACAAAACATCCCAGATTATTGAAAAGAAACCTGCTCCACTGTTCCAGAAGAAACAGGAATAAGGAATGAGGATTTATGCTGATTTCCTATGACACATCATGCATTGACACTCAGCCACACCATCACACAGGTGGAAATGAAAGTTTTAAGAACCTACTTTTTATTCACACAACAGGAAAAGACACGTATACCAAATAATATTAGATTAAGCCACTGCTAAAATAGCAGTGTTCAATGGCCCTCAAAATTTTTCATCTCTAAACCTGCAGTGATGTGATCCAGCAATTATAAATTGGACAGCAGAACAAAATATGCTGGGAAAATGCCAGTCCAGAGTAGTCTCTGCCATTGCTTGCACTGTTTATTGTCTATGAACTAGGGTACAATTAAGCTTCTAAATAGTAGTGGCAAGAAATAGATGTTAATACATAACCAAATGTTTTCTCATACTAGAACGATTTCCCCCTCCCTCTTCCATACAAATGACATGTTTTCATACTTTTTAAATAACTTTTGTTTACACTTGGGAATTAACATCTCCTCAAAAAAATAATGCTCTTTTCTTTTACTAGAGAATCTGGGTTTAGAACAGCGTCCATTAGACTAATCCTGCCATTTTGGTCAACTCAAAACTTCTGTGAGCTGTTTTATCTCTGTAAGTACAGGGAAGGAATCCCATAATCAAAACTCTTCTTCACCTGCCTTCAAAACCAACTGTAACAGCATCTGGGACACTCAGTGCACCGGGGCTACAGACAGGAACCTGTAGATAAAGCCTGACTATGATGGATCATCCCACCAAATTTGCAATGAAAAGAGAAATTTGAGAGCTTTATTGTTACTGGTTGCAATGCAAATGGCTAGAGAAGAGCTGCTTTGCCAAGAACTGAACATTAAGATAGGAGATCAACTTATAACTGAAGTAATATAGCTGTTAAAATGCCTTGTAAACTAGTTAACTGTAAGAGCACAAAACTTGTAATTACTTCAGGTCTCTGAAGGATCACTCGGAACTAAGACATGCTTGCCACCTGCGTGCACAGAAACAGAACATTATCTTTCAGTTAGAAAGCACAGGATTACTTCTTACTCTAAACTGGAGGAAGTTAAGTTTATGACATGAATACTTGGTGGTAGAAATCATGAAAACAGTGCCTGGTATAGAGAACAAACACAGATGCATGCAGTACATGATAGATTCTATATATGCAGCCAAATTTTACAGCTAAGCTTGTTCAATTCAACAGTGCAGTTACCAAGACAATATTTATGTCCGTAATGAAGTTGCAGCACAAAAGTCATTGAGACAAATGAGGGAAGGGGCGCTGATCAAGGGAAAAAAACTGTATTGGTTACTCTACAAAATATGGGTGTTTCATTGATAATGTCAGTGATTTACCTGGGCTGCCTTCAGTAAATATTACCTCTTCCATACTTGTCTGACTGAAAATCATTGAGCACAAGATGCATCTTGAGATACAAATAGTCTTTAAACCCTTCCTAGTAGTACATTATATGAATAAAAAATGCAAATGGATTTCAGAAGGGTGTTTTAGTACAGTTGTAGTCAATAGAAACATTCCTTTTAGAATAAAAAAATCTAGATTTTATTAATCATTAGGTTGCTGCTTAATAATTATTAAAAGAGAAACTCATATACATCATGCATACACGTAAGCCTCACACTTCCTATGTAAATAACTTTATAGCCATAACCAGCTCTGTCTAAATGGCTGTAACTGGAAACACATTCTGTGGTAGATGTAGTTACAGTACTTAACCATCTATCTTTCAAAAATACTAAACCATAAAAACAGACTGAATATTACACTTCCACGCAAACTGAACAGCAGCCACTTGCCTACTGACAGTGCCCACCACTTACAACAAAATAGCACTGCTCTGAAATGCAGTTAATTGTTTTTCAGCATTAAAAAAGGAAGCTTATCTGATTTAGTAAATGCAGTCATTAAAAGCAGGCATGTATTATGTAGCAAGATTCTTGCTGGGACATTAAAATATGATTTCAATTCTTATTTGCTATTGAGAAACAGAGTCCTTGCAGATATACAAATGGATCCATATCTCAAAGTTCTTACTCAAGTCTTTACAATAGTGGCACTAGGGCTGCTAAAACAAACATATCAAAAGGTCACTGGTGCTTAAAGAACAAGTTTATTGACAATATCTTCACAAATAAACATTCTAAAGAATTTCAGAAAATTCTCAACTTAGAAGTTTTAAAATATTGTTTTCATTGGCAAAATATTCCCAAAACCAAAAATGCAAAAAGTCACTACATTAACTTTCCTAATTCCAACATTCTGGTTTAGTCCTTTGAATTTGTAATATACACCCAACCCTTCAGCACAATAAAGAGTGAGTCAATAAAGTATGATTTTCACTTTGTAAGGGGAGGTCAATCAATAGGATTTTCTTTTTCTTTTTTTTTTTTTTTTTGGCAAGCATCTCCCTGAAGCCACCGTCTGCTTAACATGGGTAAAGTTAGGAACATGTTACTTTATAAATACTCATATTAAGTCATATTATCCTAGTATTACTCAAACTGCATTTTCCCCCAAAATATAAAGCATACCATGTAGGTACAAGAAACTATCAGCATGCATTTTAGAGGTCATTTTTGTATTCAGTTATGTGAACTTAAAATCGCAGAGGGACAATTCTGATAAAAATGTACTCAGATATTTCATAACATTAATATTTATTGCTTTATATGAATACTGTATTGAAAGCCCAAGCATTCAGTTTACACACAGAAATTATACAATTATATACCGTTTCACAATGGCAGTGAGCACTCATTACAATCTACAAAAATCTACTTTACAGAAATTTAAAAATTCTAAATATCAAAAAGGTACAGTTGAAGAAACAGGTATAAATTTGGCAGCCAGTAATTGTGACTGGGAGGTTGCAGTCTGCATGTCTTTAAATATGGGAACTGGAAAATATCGACAGTTTAAAGCAGTAGTTGTGCTTTGAGCTGGTTTGAAAAAAATGTAACACTGGCTGTCAAAGTAGCATGTTCAAAAAATATTTAGTTCACTTCCAAAATGTTATACAAATCATGGTGATTTCTATGCACCCCTAAACTTTTAGTCACTTAGCTCAGATACATAACTAAAGTTGTATATTAATTCTTCCAGTACAGTGGTGTAGTCATTTCAATGCCACCTGCACACTTTAGTATAATTTTGAGATATAATTTTCACAATGCTCCAAGAAGCACTCAAAAAGGCAAGTACCTGTTCATTTCTTCCAAGATATTTTCTTACCGTATTTCCAAGCATTTCTTCTACAAAAGTTTAAGCTAATGTTTTGATTACAATGTTCTCAACATAAAACACATTTTCTCATAAATAAATGAAATCCTTTCACTCAGGCACCTCAGAAGTATACAAAAATGTTGCAATTTGAACAGTTTTCTTGGAATGTGTTTATTCTGGTGTTTGCAACAATGTTAATATTTCCAGGGTTTCATCTGGGCCAGATTTCATTTGTTTATCCGAGGCAGGACAAAGTGCCTTTAGAGGTGAATTCAGTCTTTTCCTATAGAAAAAGTATTTGCTGTATTTATCCTTTATAGAAACAGAAAAATATAACATTACCCCCTTGAACAGTGAGGGTACACATATGTGTGCATGCGTGCATATACATGTGTGAGAGAAATGCAACACATTTTAAACACACAACATAAGGTTTCATAGTGTGTGTTCAAATAAAAATCTGGAAACCAGCACGAAACCCCATAATTCACATGTTGAATGTTGAAACTGTAACCAAAATATGAAATAACTGCTATAGCTGTCAGAAAAAGACGAGACAAAAAGCTTTCTTGCTTACATAGAACTAGGTGTGGTAATCTCCAAAAAAGTTGTCAAAATTATAATTACCTTCCAGTTTAAAAACTTTTATTCTAAATAAAAAAAACTATACACAAACCACTGATTTGACCAAACAAAAGTTCAGCGGTAAGCAGGACCTGAAGGAGCTGGTATTCACAGTTCTTATCACGTACAACTCTTTCAAGGTTCAATCCATGGAGAAGTTTATTTTACAACCTGCTTCTTTTTGTAAAACTAAAGGTCCACTTTATTACATAAAATTATTTATACAGTGTAAAACTGGAGCCTTATGGAAAATACTGCATCTAAGTGTACTTAAATTAGTCTTGCTCCATAGGTTCATCTGCAACATCTGTGGCGTCATCACTGTTTTCCATAGGGGTCTCTGATGAATTTTCTGGAGTTTCGCTAGTATAGGACCCTAACTCTTCTGTTTCACTGCAGTCAGCTCCACTACTGGCAGATCCACTATTTTCACTTTCATCTGAATGTAAATCCTTCTCTGCTTGAGACTGATCAGACTCCTCCATCTGATTGCTCTCCTCAGAGGAGTCTTCATTCACAGTTGAGGATTCAGTGTCTTTTTCTTGATCTTTTCTGTCTGGAACAACATTTCTGGGAGACATGAAGGACTCTAGAAGCAGTGAAAGCAGAGTATTATTTGAGACTTTCTAAACAATTTTACATTCTGCTACTTTTTTATTCCTAAGTATGCTGTATAAAGTTTGCTTCTACTCTACAAGAAAGGACAGAAAAAATGGCAATGTCTTTGTTTATGAAAAAATAAAGTTATAGACAACCTCATCATTACCTAACCTAATGTACCATAAGGGAAAAAAAAAAAATCAAGTATGCAACTTCACTACATTTCTGTGGATAAAGACAATATAAGAACAACAAATAACTTCTAAACTTCCTCCATTTTCTGTGTTGTCCTCAGAAGCAGAATCTTTTGAAAATCTTGAAAGCAGTTTAAAATGTTGAAAGCACTCCACTTGTTTGGAGTGTACCTCAAAGGCATATTTTGCAAATACATGAGTGCCCCCCCTCCCATAAAGATAAAACTACAATTCTATTAAACCACAGTTAGCATTTTTGAATTAGATACTGTGCCCACCTTAGATCATGGTAAATTCCATTCTTTAACAGGATCTGAGAGATTATCACCCAAATCACCAACTTTATAGCCGCATTTCAGAAATTTAGAATACAGATAGTGAGAAGTATACATAACCCTAATAATCTCTTTCCTCACAGAGGAGGTATCTGAAGATACCCTAAAGCAGAGATTCCCAAAATTTTTGTATATTATCACCATACGTAATGTAGTACTGCCTTTATTTTTTTAGGAGTATATATGTATTTTAAATAGGCACACAGAACATTAAAAGGAAGAACTAACAGAACTGGTAAACAGATCAGGTTCTAGCTGTTCACCTTCGTACACAACAGGACATTCAGCAATCTGCCCTCCAGTGAAGAAAACCCCCACTTTGAGGAAAACACACAGATCATGAAAAATGTGAAATACCTTCCTCCTCTTCCTCTATACAGCGCTTTCGTGCACAAGCTGCATCTTCTTCTTTATCCCGAGATGTAGAGGATATTTCTGTCTCTTCCCCCATGCCCAAAGAGACTTCACTGGAGGCAGTTTGGTTAGGTGCATCTCTGGCTTCTCCTTCTTTGTCAAATTTAAGTCTTTTTACCTCATGCCCTTCTGCTTCTACAGGGTCATCTTCAGAGTGCTTATTCTTTACTGGGCTGCTTTGAGCACCTTCCGACTCAGATGCTGGTGATTCGCTATAGACAACAAAAGCAGACAGCATTTTTTACTGAGTAAAAATATTCCTTATCTATTCTATTTTTGTGTTACTTTCTAAGGCAGCATTTCAAATCAAACCTGAATTCAATCACTACATAAAACCCTGAAACTTCTCCTTCATCAGGTTATCTACGAAAGTGAGAAGTAGTCAGGCTATGTTTATGATCTAAATTACAAACATTTATGATTTATGAAATGTCATATAAATTTTTACTGTATGTCCCATGCACTTAAAAGATCGGCTACTGTAATCGTGCAAACTTAAGCTGGTATTATCTAGACAGCACAAACAGTAATAAATACATGTCTAATCCTCCTGCAGATATTCTTCTGTCAAGGCTTATTACACATAATTTAGAAGCCCCTTACCTAAGTGAAAAAAGGTAGGAATACTAAAAACTCAAAGGTATTACTCCTCAAACCTGTTTTTTTTCTCTTCTGCTTGCTGCAAGTTCGAGTCTTTATGTTCCACACTGTCTGGCAAACCGTTTGTTGTCATAGGAGTTGACAAAGAAACCTTCGGTCGATTTACCGGTCTGGGAGTTCCAGGGCCATTTATATTAGATCTTAAAAAATAAATTAAAAAAAAAAAAAGCATTCCTTGAGAAGTTTATCTGTAATAGAGAGTAAGTAGCTATAGCGTAGCTTTAAAGATCATGAAAATATTCACTTAGCCTGGCATTGTACAGTGAAAAAGATTTCTTACCTCCAAACTGCATGTTATCATAAAAGCTTTAAACAGAAATAGCCAAGTAACTCAAAATACCAGTGTTACAAAAGGATCGAGATTACAAAAATCAAAAGGGGCATATCCTCACCACTCCTCCCATCCCAACACTCTATGTTGGGCTACCTTTTTAATGTCAACTCTTTTGGGTTCAGAATAAGCAAAGAAAAAGGGATCTGAGCCATCTGTATTCAAAACTACTTCACTTTTATCCAAAAAGGTAGCTTGTGAAGCTAAACTTACCTCTCAGAATAACCTGGTGAATTTCCTGGGAACATAACACCATTCATCCGATTTAAACTATTGGAATTATTTTTCCTAAAAGGAAATAAAAATACAACAGTTAGAACTCAGTAAAGGAAGTTAAATTACTTTTTTAAACTTCTTGGCATAGAACAGTTCAGAACAGTAAAGAACAAAATTAAGCTATCACAGGTAGAGTTTGAGAGTGGCAGTATCTTGTTAGACACTGTTTCAGTTAATGCATGGGGAGAGGAGTCTCTCTGAACTATAAGCTTTAATTTTCCATATTCTGCAAAAGAAACTCAGGCTACATTTCTTCTGCATCAAATGGGCTTAAAATCGTCTATTAAGTGCTCTATGATTGATATTACTTAATATCTGTGTACTTTTAAAACAAGAAGCAATGATCTTTGAATGTACACCTCACATTCTTGATAACAAGTGCTCAGCCTTTTGAAAAGAATGCCTACCAGTACTTGCCCTTTATTTATGGTAAGATGGAAGAACTGAAACTTTAAGAGAAAAAGTACCCATTTTCAAGCTTAACTACATTCTTCATACTATCATTTCAACCAGGATTTTCGGACCCAGAGAGAGTTCTTCCTGGGCATTGAGCAAGACAGATCTTATAACCTAATGCCTTGAAACATGTTCCTCAAGAACTCTGGGTCTACCAGAGCCTCCTAAAAATTGCACATCAAATCTCTCCCCTCCTCCCCTGCTTTCAGATTCTTGCATGTATTAAGGGTTTTTTTCCCCCACCCCCACAGTTCTTCAGGGGGTATCAACATAAATATTACGCTGGGAAATAGGGTAAGATAAAAATTTACAACACAACTGATATTAAAGGGTATCCATCCTGTGGACTCAGTAGTCTGCTACTATGCAGAGGGAAAAACTGCTACTATGGCAGAGGGAAAAAAAAAAGTAAATAAATCCTGCAGTCAGCACTTCAGCCACTCAGCCACACAATGTCAGTAATTACTTTGCACTAGTTAAATCTGGAAGCCTGGTGGCCTAAGCAATAGTGTATAGTTATGTTTGTATAACTGCTGCAGAGACAAAAATATGCAAACTACCTTTAATCAAGCTTGCTGCTATTACTCCCTGCATTATCCCATAACAGTGAAGGTGAGAAGCACACAGAGTAATCAAGAAATCCACTGTTACTCAAAACAGTTACCTTTATTCTAGCTGGACTCTATACAGCACGATAAGCAGATGTGATTACAGCCCAACCTGTTTATTACATAGAGCTGCGTAACACATCAAGGCAGCACTGATTAACTTACTTTATACAGGGGAAACACAGGAAATATACACCAGAGATGGGGAAGCTTATTGGAAAGGGCCCAATGATAAATGGATGGAGGGATGCTTCAACTATCATTCCATCTATCTAATTTCAAAGTGCTAAAAGAGAAAAAAGCCAAGGTCACCCAACCAAGAATGCCTCCTCCTCCTCCAGCAATCACAATGAATGTCAAATTAAAAAGTACATTTTTTAATAAGAGATTTAATTCTCCTGTGGATGTGAAAATTATGCCATTTTAACATCAGCAATATATCTTATATAAAAAGCAAACATATAATTGATATATATGGATAAAATGTTTTTTCTTCATCATCTAGCTGTAGTATGAATCTATGGCTAAATTCAGAGGGAACAATGAACTGTGCCATATATCCAAATTCCAAAGCTGCTTGTTCATTTCAAATTACTGCATGTAACAGTAGCACTAGCACTGCTCTTGAATTAACAAGTGTTACTGAAAACTGCACTGTGCAGGTCTTCATTTTGGACCTCCAGGACACGCACACTAACACAACCTCACAATTTTGAGAAACTAAAGATTATACTTACTCTGAAGATGGATATACACAGCTGACAACCATGACATTCTGAAACACACAAACAAGACATTACAAGTTCAGAACAGAAACTTCTGCTCCTGACAAACATCCCAAAACTTAAAGGGTTGCAAGACTTTAGTCATCTCTTTTACAGTGCCCCTGAAGAAAACGTACCTGAGAGTTATCAACTGATAGGGAATATGTCTATATCTTTGAAGTGTTTTGCTTCCTCTTTACAAAGCTGGGCCATCAATACATTAAAGCCAGCAATTCTCTACATGCTTTAGTGCCAAATCTAGACAAGCATATTAAATCTCAGGCCCAAATGTTTGTAATTTCTCATTAAAGAATCTTTGGAAAGCAAAGAAACACACTGTGACACGATAAAAACATTTTCAAAGACAGAAGACAGTCTAAAACGGTGTAGAAATGCTCTATTTGTATGTATGGGTCCCGCATTCAAAAAGTAGGTGAGCACTGTTAGCTATTTTTAGCATAGTTGTTTTTCTATTTCAACAGCATAAACAACTCTGGTGCTGCATACATAAAGGGCAGAAATAACAGTGAGTTCAAGATGTTTTGCACAGCCACCTCTCCCTCTTCAGTGACACTACAAACAAAATCAATTTTAATACCTAAAAACTGAGCTTAAAAACTAGGTCTGTGAGTTTCTATCTCCACAGCAATGCTTACGCAGATAATATCAAAGGCCTCTATTTTTGCAGGCCCAGATAAATTAATGCACACAAACTTTAACGAAGGCTCTTAAACATGAGTGGGGATCCCACAAATCTCATTTTGGCTTTATGGAGACCATCTCACCACTTGCTTGCTGACCATCTTCCTTCCTATCTGAATTTGTAATAGTGCAGACAAGTGTGGGGCTACACTACAAATTGGATCAGTTAAAACAATTCTGGTAAAAAGCAAACACTTCTAACTGCAAAGGCCAGGTACAGACCTCAATCTATTTCTGCCACCACATCCTGAAAATCTGACATTGGCTCCTGAAAGACACCACATCACGAATATATGCTAAAAAATTACAATTATGAGATCTATATGCTTTTTTGAAAGCATATTTCCCAACAAAAGAGATCTAAATACTGAAATATAAAGTGTTTGGAGCACGGGGGTAGAGAATCTCTTCCCTCTGGACCTGATGTGAAGTCAGATCATTTCAGAGAAAGAAAATACCCTAATCAAAAGGCCAGATGAAATACTGAGAATTATTTCTTCACTTCTGGTGAGAACACAAGAATGACATACCCTCCAAAATCTTAAGGTTTTAGTACTGCACCATAATTCAGAGCCAGATTAGCCTTTGCAATTAAACTCTAAGTTTAAAAATGCTTTTTGTAAAGATAGGAAACAAACTCAAACAAATAGAACAGCTATTAGGACCATAATGTAATAAACATATCTTTGGCAACAACTAAGAAGTTATTTAACAGAAGTTAAATGTTAGTGTGATTCTATTTAGCTGTATTTTCTCTCAGAAAAATACGTACCTTTTCCACACCTCTTAGGAATTTGTCTGTTCCTGTATAATTCCTCCTAGGATCTGTCAGCAACTCACAGAGTCGCTGAATAGTGAAGGGGATGCTGCAATGAAATAGATTTATAACAATTTAATTTGATTTTCATGAATAAGACTGCTAGGAAGCAACAACATTATTGCTTTCTCCCAACACTAAAGAGGATGGAAAGAAAAATCAGTATTTAAATCTGTAAGCATGAGAATGCAGGATAATAACGCAGACCTGCATTTCCCTCATTCCATACACTGAGATGACAAAGTATTGTCTTTTGTGCAATAGATCTTATACCACAAAACTCAAAACAAAATCCTGAACGCATCCTCCCACAAGTCAAATAATTCACTAAAGCAATCAAAAGGAGATAGTTAAATTCAGTAATCAGATCATCAACAGTAAAAGAGTTTAAGACTACGTTTATTAGATAATTCAGATATAGAGAACAGAAAAGGATAAGTGATTCATAATAATTTAGACTCTCACACATTACATCTAAAAATATTCTCAGTTTGTAGTTTATTTCATGTTTTACAAAATACGTTTACAGGAAAAGCATTGTATGTTGTAATTAGTAGAACCATTAAAGTTCAACTGTTACACGTACTGTTTTTTGTCATAGACAGTATACTCATCTATGAACACCTTTGCAAAAATAACAGATATGCAAGTCCACAAACATCCAGAGTCACAAACATCATGTTCACACATTCTGTTTTCTATCTCGCAAATCTGCACTAAATTTCATCTCTATTTAAATGAATAAGAAATAGAAATTTCAAAGAATACTTTACATACATTTACCAGTTACCTGTGACAGAATACGCTTCCACTGCAAATTCCTATACAATGTCAAAATTCAACAAATTTGTCTTTTGACAAAATAATGAAATCATACTTTTAAAATCATTTAATAAACTAATGAACATTTACAGATTTTTACAGTACTATTTGAGGTTGAAAGCATTAACATTTCAAAAAAGATTTAAAAAGAATATCTAGTACAATATGAAAATTAAGAATCACTGCTGGATTGGGAATAGCACACCACAACACACCAAATGCAGAGCAACACAGACATACATATACATGCATAATCCAAGTCCTAAAATGTATTTTTTTTTTAATAATTCCACTTTTATTACCTTGCAAGGACCTCAGCTAAGTACACAGTATGTTAAGTCTATAATGTTAACAGCCAGATTTTTAAAGATGTACAAATCTACCACTAGTAGAAAACATGTCAGCATAGCTAAGATTAATCCCACTACATGAGAGTTCAGTTTAACTAAATGTGAACAATAAACAGAAATAAAAAATAATGAAGAATCAACAATTCAATTACATTTTCAGATGTCTGTGTATTATACCTGTATATAGACTAAAGAGATACATTCAAGGTCAAATAATTTTATGGAAATAAAAATATGCAGAACTTTAAAATAATTGTTATCAACCAAATGTAAGAAACATTCTGGAGAATCATTGCCTTGATTTGCAGTGGCACGTAACCTGTTTTACTCTCCGCTATCAAAAAAAAAAAAACAAAAAAACCACAAATGCTAAAACCAGTACATTTCCCTCAAAGGCTTCTGTATTAAACTGAACTTTGGTTACTGAGCAGTAGGTGGCACCAAGCATCACAACATTGCTTCCCTCACATGTAATCTGTTCAAGATTTGTAAATGTTTTCGGATAGAAAAATCTGACAGGCTACTTTACCTATAGATAATCATGACTTCTTTGGTATAAAACCATTATTTTAGAATAGCTTTAAGATGTGATTTTAAATAAAATTAGCCAACAAATGTGTAAATCTATTCCTGGCCACTAATTTATAAGTTTGTATAATATTAAAAATGAATTTTTGAAATTTTTTACCAATGTATTTAAACAGTTCAGTAAAGGAACAGCATGCCTAAACCTCACCTGATTCCTTAAAATGACCGGCTAAAGCTCTACAATGAAAACACTCATAACTATACCTACTAACATAGTGTTCAGAGTACGCTACAAACCAAAAACGTCATATGGGCAAGATCCAAGAGCTATCCTGGAAAAACTAGATATAGTCATATTAAATTACAGCAAAAGATGTATCACTAGAAGTTTCAAAGCTTATAGTTAAATTATAAGCAGAGTTAGAAGCATGAGCTTTGATTTTTCTTTCAAGAAGGAAAATTTCATCTAGAAATTTTCATCTATTTCATCTATAATGATCCAAGCAGGAATTAACTATATTTTTCTCTTCTCCATGGGACCTTTTTATATTTTTTTAACCTACGCAGAGGGGAAAGAAAGAAAGAAAAAAAAAAGCTCATTTTAATAAAACCCTTCTCTCACCTTCTTAAACACCAGCAGAAACATCAGGTCACATTAAGCATCTTTATTTTCCACTGTTATCCTTAAATGACATTCACTACTTGAAATGATAGCAAGCCTTCATATCTAATCACAAGAACTGAAACCTGCTTTTGGTACATTTTAGGATACAACATAAAACAACAGGGCTTCCACAATCACATCCTCACCCCAAGTGTTTCAGGATTTGCTAAACGAACTATTCTAAAGCTGCCTCTCAAGCACACCAATTTATTCTTTTCCTAAAGCAACTCATGCAGGCAGTTTACTTCCTCAAACCAAGACTGAGTGGTTCATATAGAAGTATGAGGAAGGTTAAGGGCTTTCCTGAGCGTTACAGCAGGGCATCAAAATAGCACGAGCAGAGCAAGTGCCACAGGTGTCACCTAGAGGTCTGGTTTGCACACTGGGGCACAACAGGAGATAAGAGCAGCCCACTCATTAACGGTCTGCACCAGAGGGAGAAGATGAACAGATGTCTGGCACAGCTAAGCATTAACAAAAAGGTAGGTGGAGAGAAGAGATGGCTCAGACATAAAGAAATAGAGAGTAGGTTTTTATCTCAATTCCTTCAGTATACTGGGCAGGTATAAATACTGGGTAGCAGAAAATAAGCTGTATTTCACATACTTTTAAATTTTCTTTTTTTTTTTTTTTATTTTTTTTATTTTTAAGGCAATCAGCCCGGACTTATAGGAAACATTTAAATCACAAATAAATTAAGCTGTAAAAGTAAAACAAACAAACAAAAAGTCTTACTAGAACCTCCAAAGTTGAAATTTGAAGGCGACATGGAGGCAAACTCCATCCTTTCACTAACAAGCTAAAGTAAACAGTCAAAGAGTCTCTCTTAAGAAATCATTGAGACCCATATGTAAGAAAATGACTCAGTTTATTGTAAATATATAATCCAGTTTAGAAACAAGAACATTATACAAGCTATTAAAAAAATCTGAAAATAAAAGCCTTTAAAAAACACTTCTAACTAAAACAAAACTTCCAGAATTACAAAACATACACACTTTGATCTAAAAGGTACAGTCAATGGTCAATAGTTTGAATATAAGTGTCTTTATTAGTAAATATCATTTGATCTATAAATTTTAATATAGCAAAATTTAACATTTCACAAACAGGTACATCTTGCCTCCTTGCTGCACCATGTTTATCATAAAATCTCTTCTTCAGAATCTAATGAATTGTCAAAAAATACAACTGAACATCTGAAGAGGTTTTACAATTAGGTTTCTTAAAATATGCTGAAACAAATCTGGCTTTAATATCTATTTCACCTGCTAAATGTACACAGTGCTACTTTGCTTCATCACTGTGTATTAACAAAAAACTAGCTACACCATTAAAAACCTGAAATGACTTCTCACAAGAAAGCAATGCTTTAACTCAAAGATAAAATGCTGAAAAGCTCTGAAATCATTTAAATGTATTTCCAAGATATAAATTTACTTCTAATCATTTGTATAAGTAAATTGAAAACACTAAGACAGCACAGAAGAGTATGGTTAAAAATAAGAAAATATTTGCAATCCTGATTTTAGGCAACAAATTAGATGTAATTTAAAATGTTACATACCCATTAAATCCTGTGACAATTTTCAGAATTCTCTCTTTCATCTCTTCAAAGGGAATATATTCCACATTTGGATTGGGGGGGCCTCTTGGCTCAGGAGCTGAGGTTCTAAAGTCATCCATTACTTTCTCCAGTTTGAAAATAAAATAGCCTTTGAACTGAGACCACTGAACCCTGCAGAAGACACACAGAGTTAAGGCATATGCAAGCCAGCCCGGAAATCACCGAAAAACAGCATAACTTCATTGTTTGTAGATCAACTTTCATATTGATGCATCAATTTTAAGATAAACATGAAAAAAAATGCAACACTTTTCTCCCAAATTTAATGCATAATAACTATTCAAATAATTACTGTAAAACAGCACTAAAAACAGCAAATTGTCATTAGCAAATGGGTAATCCAGTCCCTTAAAGGAACTAATACTCACTATAACTCACGCATAAGTGTGAAATAGGCGCATATTACATATAATTTACATTGAAAACCTATACCCAGCCTCAATTTTTCACTGAATACTTCAAGCTCACTGAAATGGTGTTTCAGTCTGGAAACCATACAGTGCTCCTGGCATATGTGCACTATTAGCACACCTTAGCAAAAAGGCCTTTTGTAATGAACTGCTCCACGTCCAGGAACCTTAGGAGTACTAAAGTGCACAACTTTGCCTATTCTTTTGCAAGACAGTATCTCAAACATGTACCTAGACTTTGTACCACAGTTAGCACTTCCTAACTAATATCTGAACAAAAAAAAAATTCACTTTTCTACACTGATCACTCCACAGAACATGCAGGGAAGCAACCCTGGCCCTCCTCTGGCCACTGCCCTTCAGCAGCACAGAGAGAAACATCAAGGCAACTGATTTAGTCGCTATCAATTTTGTTCTAACCATGCTCATGCAGCTTTCACAGCTACAGGAAGGAGAGGCTATGAAAAAAGAAAAGACAGAAAGAGAACAACAAACAGACAACAGAGAAAAAGACATTTTGACATTTATGAACATATGTTATCCAGAATGAGTGGATTCAAGTCACAAGTAGAAGATCTTGACACCTGGATGCTCTATTTTTAGCTCCCGTTGAAAGCAATCCCCTTTACCCAGAGGCTGTGTCCCTAAAAGCTTTTCCTGGAAGCAGTACTAGTGTACACAACTCAACTTTCTTTAGGCCCACATAGCACCTGACCTCCTGTTGGGCTGATACAAATGTTTGTGCAGTGAGCCACATGCGGGGACTCCCCACCACAATGAAGAAGTTTGTTTCCCATACACTGTTCTCAAGCTTCACTGTTACCGAACATGAAACCACAGTCTAATGAGTCACACTACCTACCTTCCCCAGAAAAATCACAGTGTTATCTTTGCCTTAATTTTCTTGTCTCAAAGAAAAAAAATTACAAGATTAAAATGGAAAAAAATCAGCTTAAATTTAACAAGTTTTAAACATAAAGCCTTGGTCTTTTAATAAAGACAAGGAAAAACATAATTCAGTTTCACAATTAAAAAGAAGTGAAAAATTTGCAAGAACTGGGCAAGTGAATTCAATGAAAGTATATGAAAGTAAATGTCCCTTCTCCTAGGAAATCATTAACAACTTCACTACAGAGAGGAGTAACAATAAAAACAAAGAAATACAAAAGGAAAGAAACAAAGTCCCAAAAACAAATAGCACCAATAGATTAAACAGATTAATTAAGTCTCAATGGATCTCTGCTCCCATTAGTATTATACTGTCAAAGCAAAATACCATAACACTTCCAATGTGCAACATCAGGCATTACTACTACAAAGATTAAAAGCTATCAAATTCTGTAATGGTGTAACCATGAAACCAAAGCCTTCCCTAACAAATCACAGATTTAATACATGAAACACATGACAAAACACGGATAGCCAGGACCTAGTAAGTAGCCCCAATGCCAGAGTAAGATCACTCCCTGCAGAGCATCGTCAAGAGCTTTAGCAGCTCAATGAAAGAGGATTCCACTCTTCTAAATACTTTTCTTACAAGCTCATTTAGATTTGTTTTCATATTTCCACTCTGAGCTGTTCCTTATTTTCACTGTTATTTATTTCTTGCTGAATACCGCTTTTTCACACACTGTCACCACAGTGACTTGCTGCTGAAATAAAAAAAAAGTATAGAGGTTTAAAATAGAAACCTATTACCTCAAAGCAGTACTCAACAGCTCTTCTTTACAATGCTGAAGTTGTATCAATTTCACCTCTTAAAATGCTGAAAAAAGTCACTTGACCTATACTCATTTATTTTTCATTAGCATGAAAAAAAAAAAAAAAAGCTAAGAGCTCTTATGTCTGTGACAGTGACATAACAAAGATCCTTTGTCCTGTACATTAAAACACTTGATAAACAACTACTTGTTAGATGACATGTTCCAGGTTACAAACAGAAGCACCACAGTTTAAGGATAAACTTATCCTGCAGTCACAATGGCAACTAAAGTCAACCTAGAAACAGCTGCACTAGCTTAAAAATCAACAAGCTGTTGCTAGAAGCAGCGTAACCACTGTGGCAGGGAGCTCAGGGCAAGCTTGCTGCCTCTTTATTTACACTCAGCATCTCGAGCAGGTTTTTTCCCAGCATTGCTGAACTCCCTGTAGCAGCACCTACAACACAAGCAGCATGAAAGCTAACTGATTAAAAGCAAGTGGTACAAACTGCAGTTGCACCTGTGATTCAAACGCGGACATACCATAAACAACTGCTCCACAGTTACAGAGGTCACTGATGCAGCCAGAGTAAAGATGTCCTGATCTTGCTGTTGTGATTTAAACATAGGCATGTTTACAGCATGTCCCCATTTAAATGAAGATCTTGAAGCTCTTTCAATCCATATAAACACATTCTGATTAACAGTTGTATCCCTGAAATACTAAATTACATGGGAGCACCAGTCCCATTGCAGTTAGCACCACAAAAAGCATTCAGCTCTGCATGTCAACCATCCAGGCAAAATTTAGTCCTGCAGCAGGAACCCTGTGGATTCCTGGCAGGTAGGGATAAGCAGGGGAGCTTCACAAGACCCCAATGGAGGTCACTTGCTTTAGACCCCACTTTTCTATCACTATCCAGATCTCCATCTTCTGCACCCATCCATCAGTTATCTCCTCCCCATCTTTGCTTTCACATGAACACAGCAAGGAGTGGGTCCCCTTTCCTCATGCTGATATCCCAAGTTCACTGAGAGCACCCCTAGCACCAGGGTGCAAAATCTCCAATACAGCTGCTTTGTTATAGATGGAAGACACTGAAACGAGGCAAAGTCTGGTCAGTACTTTTTATAGCTAATTCAACAGCCGAGAAGTAGTAACACTCTTCCATGCTACATCGTTTTATACACTGAAAAATAACTGAGAAATACTTTAAGATCTGTGAAGAAACCAAATTGAAGTTCATTGAAAAACACTATCTGTGCATTCTTCTGAGCAACTTGTTCATGCAAGCTTGCTTTTGTGACTCAGAATTGTACAGAATCAGCCTTTCCTAATCAGCATTAAAATGCTTTCTAAACCATGATGTTCTTGAATTGATACTAGCAACTTAAAGTTCTTCTATTGTAACTCAAAAACAGCAAAATTCAGTGAACACTGTGTGATTTGCAGATATACTTCAGAAGCAATACTTGAAATTATTAATGATGCTTACTGTATGTCTTCTCATTTCACAGAACAAACAACTCAAAGTATACATACTTTACACAACTCTAAAATACATTTCACTACAATATCAGGGTCATTTTGTGTAATTATACTTGTACAAAGGTAGCTCCCCAGGGCTAAAGAGTCTGTAGTTTCAAAAATGCTCTTAAATCACGAACTGACATTTATATGGAAAAGAGTCCTCCCACTTTTCTACTACACCGCCCTTCCCTCACAAACAGAAAACTAGTAGAGAAAAGGAAACTCACGTGATAGAAAGTATCAAGCAATGAAAAGCCACCAGAGGCAGGAACGAACCGTTGACAAGAAGCAGCATTAGCATGTTTCCGGAACTGCAGCTTACATAGCTACATATTCATCATATAGAGCAGAAGCAGGCACTCCCAGGAGTGATCTAAAGCATGACACTTGAAATTCCAAATTTTGAACTAAAATACCATAATACTGTACCACAATGCAGTCCTGCCCTTGCAATTTAGGCCAAACAAAATCAGAAAGAAAAAAATATTGAGAAACTTGTAAAGGTATCAGTGCCCGAAGATACTCAGTGGTATTTTACCTAAATTAAACACGAAAGCAGAGAGCATGTGACCCAACAACCAACCAAAACAGAGCAAGATTTTAGAGGAATATTTGCATGGGTGGCATAGTAAGGGCAGAAAAGGGGATTAAGAAAGAGTGAGTGAAGAAGAGACGCCAACAGGAGGTAGGAAATGAATGAGCAGGAATGAAAAAGGCAAGACAAAAGCAAGCAAACAAACTACACACAAGGGAGCTTTAACACATACAAATACACAGCACCTCAAATCCCAGGAAGGGGGCAGAACCACAAGTGAAGAAACTTAATCAGCAGAACTACAAAGAACAAATCACGCTGGTCAAAACAGTACAACAGTGTGCTTATTTACTGAAAGTTGATGAGACAATAAGAACAAAATCTCTATTGCACAGAGTGGGAGCATTAAAAAAGATTAATTTTGACAAAGGGCACAATCTAGCAATATCAGGACTAAAATGAAGAAAAATACACTTCTAAATAACTTTGCTAATAAAAGCAAATAATTTCATACTTATACTAAAACTACATGACTACCTGCTGGAAGGAATGAGGTACATTAACCAAGTCAAGTTTAGAAATTAAGGAATTTTATTTAATAGATAACATTCTTCAGCATGGGTCAGAACTGACCTTAGACAGAAAGCAGGTTACTAAGTAAAATCATCACATGCTGTGATTTAAAATGAGATTTCCTAGCACAAAGATGTTTGGAGAAAAAAAAAAAAAAAGAAAAAAAAGAAAAGCTTACTTCTCTACTAACACATCTTTCCAAGAGCGCATCTTTCCAAACATGCAAAGCAAAAACAAAGTTGCATTTTACACGGAAACAGTGTTATCATTGCTCCCATATCTCTGGAAAGTTGGAAATGAAAGTAGCTGAAATGCAAACAACTTCACCTCATTCCATTATCACTTGCTTGCTTGAAAAGCTTGTACCGACCCAGCTGGGAGGGTGACTTTCTCCCTTACTGCACTGATCTCTGGGACATGAGAACCCTCTTTCACTAGTTTGCACCATCAAGATGTCTTTTGTATGTCTGAACACTAACAGGTATTTTCTTCCTATTACCGGACAAGTAAATCATCTCGCTGTCCCTTTGGCATATTGACTTCCAGAAACTTGAAATTTCAGGAGAAAGTTTTAACAAAGTTGCTCAGGGTATATTTGACAAATGTCAGAAAGCACCTAACTGAAATAATTCTAAAAGGCTATTTGAGGGCCTGAAACGGAGACCTAAGTCTTGCAATATGAATTTGCAATTCCTGCCTGAAATCTGAAGCCATGTGCTTGCCCTATACATGCTGTAGCTCTCTGTCTCAGCACTGTCCTGGAAGGCTTTGCTACAACACAGCAAATCCACATTACTGCATGTCTTGGATATCAAGTACTGCTAGGACTACAAGTTTATTATTAAATTTTACAGAAGTGCAGAATAGAAGCATAGTAAGTTACAGATGTTCCTTAAACTCCAATGTTAGCCCCAAAGCTTAGTAAATAGGGCTTACACAGCTTAGAGAGACTCTAAAGGATTTTAGGTTGTAAAATTTAATAAATTTAGAAGAAGGTAGATCAGGAAAATACCTAAAATGAACTGAAGAATAGAAAGCAGAAATCAGATTGCATAGTCTGAAATCAAGGTATTACAATTATTCCTTGACTCTTCACATAATTGCTTCACAGTTTACAGGTGTAATTAAAAAATATATATTGGAGAGATGCTGAGTTTCTAGAGACCTAGCTACGTCCTTAAAACATTAAGGCTCCCAGGAGTACTCATGGGATGTCTCTTCAGGTTTCACAGCATTTAAGGAGTTCATTGCAAATTTATTTCGTTTAAGAGGCTGCCATATGTTTGGGGGATGTTATACATCAAAGAACACAAAATGAAAAGAACAAAGGAGATCTACTATTGATCCTGTTATTGAACAGGACCACAAAAGAAACAGGAGAACTTTGTATTAGGTAAAAGAAAGGAGTATATCCTTCTCCTCTCTGATTACTAGCTCTGTGACAAGTAGAACTAAAAAGAATCACGAACAGAGAAAATGTTTACAGAATACTTTACATTCAGCTGGAATGATTTTAGGTAAAATCCTCCAAACAGAAAGGAAGAAGGAAGACAATTCCAGAAGGCTGCAGTTGGCATGAAACAAGATATGGAAGAAGCCTCCCCTACATCTCAGCTTCCCTCAGATTACTGCCAATTCAGACTACACTCTCACAGAAGACCTTCTAGGAAACTGGTGTTTTTAAACTTTCAGACTTAGCAACTCTTTCTTCTCTTCTATGCCTCAGCTCCAAATCTCATACAAGATGAGAATACACATGAGCACACAGTACTTCTCACAGGCTGGCTCAGAAGCAAAATTCAAATTTCATTTAAGAGGGGATAGCTCCTTTTCTATTCTGGTATTATCAACATGATCACTACAACTACTTGCAAACCCAGAAAGGCATAGAAAGCTGAGTGCATCCAACAGTTCTGATTCAAATCCCAGCTGAGGGTCAATGAGGCCAACTTTTCAGAGTCTTCTTCCATGGTCCAGAGATAAGGTGGATCCAAAGATAAATATCATAGATGAGAAAGAACACACCACTATATATTACATGAATACTACAAATTACTACTTAACCAGAAGTGCTTAATGCTAGAAAAGTACTTCCAATTCCTTAAAAAGAGTCTCTGAAAAATTCTGAACTAGGAAGCTGACAACACTGAACTCCATCAACAGCGAGATTAACTGCACATTTCAGCTCTGCCATGCTGGATACTTAACCTGGTTATGTGACCTGCACCAGAAACAGTAACCCTGCTCCACTGCTTCCACAAGTTCTTGTGATCCCACACATAGGGATGTGAAGCAGATCACTAATCTAAGCAAAAATTAATGCTGCAGACAAGGAAGAAAGGCACTGGGTGGCTGCCAGAGAGCAGAGTCATTCCTTCTCACAGCTACTCTGATGCAACAGGTAATAAGAGGAGTAGCTTATTACTACTACTACTCTTGCTTCAAATCTTCATTAATCTAACTCCCATGTTTCATTTTAATGCTCAATACTTAATGCAACAAAATTTAGAATTGCTGTTCTACACACTGTTGCTACTTCCACTGCTAATGTCATGCAGATTAACAAGGGAAATTCCAAACAACAGTAACAGACTTACACACCAAAATCCCCTCCGCACCAACAAAGATTAGACTCTTAAAAGCTCCTGGCATGCAGACAAACACCTCAGCCTAATGATAAAATTAAACCATGAGCAACTGCTAGTTTCTTTAACAGTGTTCTGAATGCACAAAAAAAAAATTTAAATGCTAGGTGATATGTATAGCTGCTGGCCCAGTGAGCTTTGCTCCAAGTGGTGTGTTCTCCTCCATATTGGTAAACTGACTTCCTGGGGGAGTGTCCTATGCACCTTTACCTGCTAACTCGCAGGTAAAAATGCTCTCGCATTATTTTCAGCAGGATTAGACATGATGTTACCTTTCACTTCAATTAAAATACAAATATAAATATATATATAAAAGTTCAAAAGAAGAAAAACTGGTATTTCTCACACCTTCAGAAGGTATTTTTCTATTTTCATTTGTTGATTATTGCCAAGATAAATGCAAGATAAATGAAGACTCTGCCTTTTTTTTAGGGAAAAAAAAAAAAAAAAAAAGCACCACAAGCTCATTCCAGAACTACCGAAACTAAAATATATTAGGGCTGTATGTACTTTGCTACTGAGTGTTCATCTCTCTATTTCTTGCAAATTACTACTGCTAGAAAAAAACACTAAAATGTAGGTAAAGAATCAGACAGCTGATGAAGACATCAAAGAAGCATCTGCAGCCATGAGGGGACTAATTCTGTTCTCTCTTGGTAATACTCAACTGACTCTAGAGTATAGCTGTTCACAAAACTGGAAAAAAAAATTGAACTTGGATTCACACTTTTTCAGGGGGGGGGGGGAGGGGGAGAAAGAGTATTCCCTAATAGTTCTCTGTAGACAAATGAACTCAACTACCTTCAATTTCCTCCCTTTTAAAAGCAAAAGTAGACTACAGAATAAACAAGATTTCAATAAATTCCTGATTTAGTAATTCAATTCCTTATGCCATAGTTGAAAACAATATGCACAAGATAACTGAAAGCCTTTGGAACTGCCACAAGCCATAGGCACAGCTTATCTATAAGAACGAAAACAGATACTATTCTCATTACACTTCACTCTTTCTCTCAAATTTATCTGAAGTTTTCTTTGGCTGATAAGAATAGCATAGTTTACTAGCTGAATTGTTCCTCTTATTGTGCTTCTACATTATTTATCAAGGTATACATTCCTATATTTCTTTTATTTGTGTAATTTCTGTGATACGTATTTATATTAACATTTCTTATAAATCTCAAGTTTTACTACAAACACAACAATTATCCCAGCTACTATTTTCTGATAGTGCACACATGCAAAGTACTGCAGATCTTCTAAAGAGACTTTGAGATAACCATCGAACACCAAAAATCCTTCTCAGTAATATCAACTATAATTGCTCTTTATTAACGATTTAGTTACATATATAGTTTTTCTTCATGTATGCAGAAAAATCTGTAATTCAGGGAAGCACATTAAACTATCACACTGAGTACAGAATTAATTGCTTCCTGTTATTCTGTACTTTAGGAAATCTGATGTAGAATATTTTATGTGTCTAGTTCTGGATGACTTTCACCAATATTCTGTGTAATTAATTTATCTTTGTTTAAAAATAACTTAGCTTGTACTAGATAAAAAATACACAAAACTCAAATGATTTTAAAATAATTTGATTGACAATCTTCTAAATAATATTTGCTGTATATCTTAACTACCAAACACACAATTGTTTATCAACTCTTAGTAAACACTGTGTACAGAAAGTGTTTTCCCAGACGACAGCTGTCTTGCTTCTGCAAAGCTCACTTTCAAGGCAGGGACCAGATTATCATTCATTCTTACAGCACTTCATACAGCAATATGTGCACCCAGTTATTTATTATTGTAACAAGCCAGGAGTACTACTTTTTTTTTCTTTTTTTTCTTCTCCAGAAACAGGCATTATTTCGGTAATCATATTCTTCAGGTTAACTTAGTGAGTGTTTTTGGAAATCTTTAAACTTCAGTTAAAAGGACATTCACTTAATTCTCAACAGTATCGCTTAGGCCACTAGCCCAAAAAGCTGAGGGCATTGGGGAAGGTAATTTGACTCTCAGAAGTTAGATCAAATAGGTCTCAAAACATTTACATTCAACTTCTTGGTTCTTGGCTGCATTTGACTATTACTATCCAAACAAGTCATCAACAGCAGATAACAATGTATGTGTGTCAAAAGACCTGCCAAGAACCAGTTATACAGTATTCCAGATCTGTCTTTCACATGATCAGACACTTTGTTGCAATTGACAGTCATATTTACTTGAGCTCTAACAATTCCATGGATTATTTTGAGCTTTTATTTATTTCCATTTCAAATTAAATTTCACAGATTAGTGTTGCCTAAGACATGTTTCAAGACTACTGCTATGCACTGCACAGTTCTGCAGGAATTCCACAGAACAATTCAGACTGCAGCCTATAGTTTGGGCATATACAAGCAGTTAAAAATAAGCACTTCTACAGAAGATGCCTGCTAAATAAAATCATTCCAAGAAAAACAAAATGATTTTTTGATAACTGCATACAAAAAATACAGAAACTTTTACATACAAACTAAATTCCATTTATGTTCTAACACTGCGTGCTGAAGTTGTTCCAGTATCATCAGTCTGCACCGAATGCAGAACACTGATGCTGCTCTACTAGTCTGCACAGAATAAGCTCATAAACAAATAAAAACCACTAACTCATGTGGTGTGTGTAGCTATCACTGTTAAATGACTGATCTTACAGAGAGTGAGAAATAATCTCAGAAGAGCAATAGACCACACCGAGATGATGCTGAAAGGTCTTTATTAAATGGAACAATGAAGCTAGGAAACCTGATAAAAGTAAATGGCAGCCTGAGCAAATACTTTCAGATCTGAATTTACTCTGCACTGGGCTCTTAAGCTTGTCAGTTCATACACAGTCCTACCAAATAAAAAAATAAAGCACTACCACTACCATCAACACAGATTTCACTCAAGTCTGTAAGTTGTACAACCACTATCCAATGGACTTGTAACAGCAATCCTACTCAAAATCACAAACAAAAGCCACGCAGTTAACTCCACAGAACTTGTTCTGTTTCCACAAGCAGAGTCTGGACTGACAAGGTGTTTCTCTTCTGGAAACTGGTACAAAAATATGAGGTGTTTCGGGATTTTCACACTCCCTCCCTCTTCTGAGCACAAAATCCAGCCAGGTGTGGCCTTCTCACTCAGAAGCACTCTCAGAAGCAGCTGATATCCAGAAGCATTAACCTATTGCTTCTGGATATCAGCTGCTTCTGAAATCACAGGACTGACTGCTAATATTATTTTTTCGGCACCAATAAGGCCTGCCAGATACATACTGTCTTTGTGGAGAAGCTTCTCAGACATCACTCTGGTTTATCCACAAACCTGGTAATTCTCCCACACACATCCCCCAGAATGACTGAGAGTTCAGTGGATCAGGCTACTTTGCACCTCCCTTCTGCAGGCTCTGTTACCTTGCTCCCTCCTCCTGGCAAGTGCTATAAGGCACAAACCTTCCCAAAGTCTGCAGAAAAGGAGAGGACAAGGCTCAACAATTCTATTGAGGACAAGGCTCATCAATATTTCAGGGCCAAAAGAAACATTCTTGCTACTGGAAAGCATAACATGGGGTGGAATAGCACTCAACCACAGGTCTGGGAATGTATTTCAAATGAAAGAGTAAGGCACTACTAGAACAGGAGAATTAAGACTGGACAGAAAAGACAGGAATAATAGAGGCAGCAGCTACAGCTGTGAATGAACACTATTAAAAAGTAAAGATAAGAATAGATAAAGACATTAAGGATAAGAAATCCGATTAAGAAATGCAGAAGTGCAGTTAATGAGTAGAAGGATGATCATAGAAGAAAATAAAGGTGATCAACAAAAGCACATGCAACTATTAACTGCTGCAGAAAAAATGAATAGCGGGGGGTGGTTCTGTGCAGAGTAGGAATGACTGCCTGTAAGATGACAAGCACAGCACAGAGCATGCTTATGAGAATACATGGGAACAATGAACTGTATACAGCACCAGGGAACAAAGATGTACTTCTAAATGAAAATCTGCAGGCACACACAGTTACATTCACAATTCACATCTGATTATGGAGAGAAGTTTGCATAACTACAAGATTGTGCCTTTTGATTTTCCTTACATTTGAGTTCTATTTAGTTTAAGGCCAATTCATCATGCAAATTTTACAATGGTAGGTGAAGTCTAGCCTTTATACTATAGAACTCATTCCTAGCAGACATGTAATAGCAACACCTAAGATGAAACCGTACAGCAGTGCACATTTCCTAAATAACAAGCGATTCCTGCATAGTGATTTCTCTGAAGTGCCCAACTATGCACTTAACCCATTTAGAATTTTTATAACAGAAGGATAAGAGCTGGGGAATTATCCATCTTTTGAAAGACAAATGGTCAAACTCTGCAACTGCGTTTTTTGTCCTTTGAACACGACAGTGGATTCTGAGACAGAAAAGAGGATCAGAGAATTCCTCATCCGTAGATTAGTGTGAATGAAAGACAGTAGGAAACAATAAAAGGGGGATCACTCACATCTCTTGTTTCAGATACGGAAGCAAGAGAAGCCTACACTAACAAAGGCACCCAGGCTTCTCTCAGAAAAAAAGCCATCTTGTCTACTATAACAGGAACTTGAGAATTTGGTTCTTAAAAAAAAAAAAAAGAATTTATATTCCCCTACAAATTCTACACATTTCTAGAAAATAACTTGCCTACAAATATGAATTTGTTTTGATAACAAGAATTTCAAATAGATGATCAGAAAAATGTTACTGTACACACGTCAAACAACAAAACTGTTAAGTAAAACAAAACCCAAAAACTTTCTTCATAAATATGCACCTTAAACAAGGAAAAAGTTTCAAGGAAAAGGATATGTGGCAACCAAAAAAGAGAAAAAAAAAACACATAAAGGTCAGAAAGTCAGAACACATGCTTAGAATGGGATCTCACGTAAAAGACAACTACTTCCCTTCTGTCATGAGATGAAAGGCTGAACTGATCCAATCTAAAGAATTGCATTTAAAAAAAAAATCAGTATTGGGAAAAAAAATCCCACTTCTAACAGGCATGTAAAACAGTATTGAGGTGCTTAAAATAGATTTTTCTTTGAAAAAAGCTATGGTTACATAACTTCTATTTATGGTTATATAATTGAACAACAGCAAACCATGCCTCATCAACTTCATTGACTTCTGTGATGAAATTACTGGCTCTGTGGATGCGTTAGGACAGGATGCAGGACTTTGAAAAACAAAAGACTAAGGTTGAGGAATCAACTGCCTTACCTCTGCACTGTTACCTACTCAATGCAGAAATAAGAGATCCAGACTGCCTTCAAAGGTGCACAATAGATAGGAAAGAAGCTGTGGTCCCAAGTTGCTGCCTGTGCTCCCTTCTGCCTATACACAGGATTCTCTGTATTTGTTAAGACCTTTACTACTAATTTCTAGATTCCTTCACTGTTTGTAAACATCTGTACTATAGCTCCCATTGGAAGACATTAAGAATGTATTTTAGAAGACATTAAAAATGTATTTTATAGATTACCTGCCCTAGGACAGGAGTGGGGAAATACAGATTGACCAACGATTTTTTGGTAGCAATTACTTCCTAACTTCTTTTCTCAACTTTGAAACCAGAGAAAAAAAATGTAGTAAAAAACAAAATGGATATTTGTGGTTATGTGTCCAAATTAATGGATTAGAAACATTTTTGATATTTAAGGGGTAGACTGACTTTAAATGCATGCGAATTTCCTAAAGGCGGGGGGGAGGGAGGCAGATATTAAGTATGTGACCATAAAAAGCTTATCAATCATTCTTTAAGAACTTCTTGGGGGAAAAAAAACCACTTTTGTATTTTGTCTTTTACAGTTGCTTCTACTTTAGAAAAAAATGGAAGTTACAGTTTTTTAATACAAAAACAAGCAAAAAGCACATCCCGTATCTGAGGAAGTATTTTAGATAAAGCTTTGGCTGACCAATTTCATATCTGTTCACTTTATTCAGCTTTGCAAGTCGTACTTTTTTTTTTTTTTTTTTTTAATATATAGAGGGAAAAAACAGTTTTTTGATAGTTTACAGAAAGTCATTATAGCCTTTCTCTCACTATCCTGGATCTCGTTGAGGAAATTCTATGTTAAAATTTTAGTAAAGTCAGTTAATATATCACCGCTTTAAAAAAAAAAGTTCCTAAAACTGAATACAGGATTAAAAATGACTGAACCATAAACTTTAAAATTCACCCATGGTTAAGTCTTACCATAGCAACTGTTAATAAACAAAACTATTTCAAAATAGTCAAGCAATTAAATTTCTGTTCACATATAATACAGAAAGTTTAGCGTTTGTAAATGCAGGCCATAATCGTTCAAATAAGTGAATGGTTAACTTGGATGAGGATAGCCTTAAACTTCAAATGGATGATATTAACACACATGGTTGCACCATCATCCTTTACTGCATGGCACTGATAACACAACTCAGTTTATGCTGATAGCATAAGCAAATTTAGCAACATATTTATTCCAAATCTCCAGCACAAATGAAAGGGACATTTAATTAACAAAGATACGCTCTGGAGAGGACTATTCTGGTTGCAGTGTTGGCTTACACAACTCTCATCCTTTTACTCCTCTGCACCAATTCTTCAATTGTACTTGTTTGACATACAAATTAACATGGACACAGGAAGCTATATCAATGTTCTGTACCTTGTTAAGACAATCTTGCCCAGAAGAAAGCTGCTCACAACCCTGGGCAGTTTCCTGCTCGAGGTTACCAAGCAGCTGCATAAACAGTTGAACAAGCACAAGTGAAATGGGTACACAAGGACTGTGTTAGTCTATACTGCTGCCAAAAGAAATAAATACTAGTAAAATTACAGCCTAACCTAAACCAGCATCTACCTCTACATAACTTAATTCACATGAATAAGTACACTGAAATAAATGGAGACAGGGCGGTACACATCAGGCCTTACACGAGACCACGTTTCCAACTTGCTAAACAGGCTACGTATGTCATGTGCCTGTTCCTATAGAATGTTAAAAATCCTATTAGTTGACTTCACTAGCACACTTTCAAACTAAGTTCTGTAATTGTTTACCTCTACTACGACTATGTCCTAAGGAAAAACAAGGTACAGAGCACTCTAAATTCTAATCCAGATGTAGATTACAGAATACAATCTAAACTCAGTATTTTAGTTAATCGTCACAAACTACATTAAAAAGCATACAGAATACTTGTGAACACCACACAGTCCCACAGAAAAATAACAATCACAGTAAAAATACTTCATGTTTCACTTGTCCTTAGCTGCCTTGCTCCTAACTTATGTGGGTACTTTTTGTTTGTTACTTCAGGAACAGGCTGTGACTGAATAAGGTCCATTGTTTTTCAATAAATAAGTCTGCAAACCGTTTGTGTAATTACTCCTGACTTAACCATCCATTTTTTCAAACAGAACTCTGAACTTTATAAAAATAAATGTTGCTGTAATGTATTATTTTGGATTGCCTTGTAACTAGAAAATGAAGTACTTCCTATTGTTTTAGATTTCTTATAAATAGAAAGGTTTTTCTGTGAAAGTAACTAAAGAATGGTTATAGCTAACTAACTTTCAATCAATATGCTCTTGGTAAGTTTGTGTACTTAGGTATACATTTAAAAATATCACTGCTAGTAGTCTAGTCTGTAGTCTAAAAAAAACATTAATTTCTTAAAAATACGTATTTGCTATTATGTACATCCACCACGACCTTTTGTTACCAGTTTCCTCCTGATATCTTGATATACAGCACACTAGTAAAAACAGTAGTGTATTAGATAGAAAAAATACAGATTTTTATGGACATCAGGAAAAAAAAACAAAGTGTTAATGAGCAGTATTTTTTATGTCTGTCTCCAAATGATATTGGATATTGCCACACATATACAATTTAATGCTACCATAAGATCAGAGAATGTTGAAAATACCTACCAGGGCAGGTGGGGGGGGGGGGGGTAAAGAATACCCACAAAACATACAAGCTAGGGTGTGCATGAAATTCCAGGTGACATATTTGAGCTCAAGATTAAACAGTTCAAGCGTTTTGTTTGTTTTAATCTATATTTTCCAATGGAAATAAGAACAAGGTTTTATTTAGAGCATACTCTCAAGTTTTAGACAGGGAAGAATTTTCTTAAGAAGGCATTCCTATTCAAACACTTAAAATTGCTTTGAAATATGTCTAAAGGTAGCATATTCAAGAAAAACAGTCTTAAGAAATACTTCATAACAGGAAAAACATTTAAAATGTACTACACCACCTTAGTCCCGCACTTAAATGAGGGCTCTTCTAGCATGGAGGGTAACAGTTGTATCTTTTTTCTGATGATCCAAAGCCTTGGATGATTCAAAGAGCAAAGTACATTCAGAACTTGTTTTGCCTTTAAAACCATGAATTCAAATAGCACTAGTGAACTATCCAAAAATGGAAAAAAAAAAAAAAAAAAAAAAGAAAAAAAAAAAAAAAAAAAAACAGGAAAAAAAAAGCAGAGACATCTCTTCATCTCTTACAAGTGAGGGGGATGACAGACATCAGAACAAAGCCCTTGCAGATCATCGGTTGCTAGTAAAACGCTGGTAAAATGCGGCATCGCTCCATGAAGCCTGGCGTTAGGCCTCGAAAACAAGGAGACAGCCCGGGCGCCAGAAAGTGAGCCAGCAAGCCGCAAGGCGGCCAGGGAAGCCTCTCCCCTTCCTGCCAAATAGTGTACCACAAGGAAGTCACCCCTGCAGCAGCAGCCCCATCCCCGACACGGAGCGCGGCACCCGCTCCCCGCGGCCCCAGTCCCACCGAGGGACCCAACGGGAGCCCTCCGGGCACACGCAGAAAACAAACGCGGGCGAGGCCGCATGGCAGAGGGGCAAACCCGCGCCCGCACCTGCCTCCGTGGTCCTCTCGGGCAGCAGCGCAGGGCGAAGCGCACAAAGCCGGGAAACGCTGACCCCAACCGCTCTACGGCCGTGTAAACAGCGCGGCTCCCAGCTGCGGGCCACGGGCGCTGCAGCGACCCGCTCAACTTTCGGTTTTAGGGGGGGAAAAAAATCCTGCTCAGTTATATAAAACGCAGGAGTGAAAAGCAACAGGTTTACTGTAATGAGCACGATCAGTAAAAGCTGAACAGATAATTTTCATCAAAGCCTATTCATATAGGTACATAAAAAAATAAAGGTTTCATCTATTAGAAAAAAAACTATCTTCAAACTAAACTAATTGTCTCACGTTAAGCTGAGAACCAAGACTAGGTTATTTAGCCCACTAGACAAAACAAAATGAGAAAGACATCAGATATTGCCTCATTCACCTAAAACGTGGGAAACTTTACAAGCTACGCTTTAGAACAACAAAAAGTCACACTTACATGGTCTCTCCAGTCTTAGCAACATGACAAAGAAACTGATCCAGTATGGGACACACTTCCTTCTTCCCTCTCTTCTCAAAGTCTGGTGGCAGGAGGCGGGCAGGGGAACAAGGGGAGAGCGGGGACAGAGGCGCCGTCATTGAGGATCCTCGCCAAGGCCCCCCGCGCCTCGCGGGGCTCGGAGGCGCCGCGGCCCGCGCAAACACCGCGCTCCTCGCGGGGGTGCAGCTGCCTCCCAACTCTGGGGAGCAGTGAGTGAGGAGAAAGAGGAGGAGGAGGAGGGAGGAGGAGGAGGAGGAAGGGGACGAAGGGTGCGGGTTTCCTCGCGCTGCCCCCCGCGCGGCAGCGACCGCGCACCGGACTGATGGACACCCCGAATGGGCGAGAAGACTGGACCCCCCCCCCCCCCCCCCACCTTTCAGAGCCTCCTGCAGCCGCTCGACGTCCATGGTCCGCCCGGGCGTCCCCCCTGCCTCCGTCCCGCCGCCAGCCCGCGCCGCACACGGGCTCCGGCCGCCGCGCACGCACGCAGAGCCCGGGCTCAGCAACGCTCCAACATGGCGCCGGCGCCGTCCCCGTGCGCGGCCCCGACAGCCCGCGCGCCCTCCCGCCGCGGGGCGGGGCAGGGCGAACAGAGGGCGGGGCGTGGCCGGGCGGCCGTTGCGGCCGTTGGCGCCGTTGCGGCCGCATGAGGTGCCGCTGAGGGGGCTGGCGGCCCGGGCTTGAGAGGCGGTTGTCTCTCCTCACACACAGCCCGGCCCCTACCGCCTAGGGCGACACCGGCTCCTCCACCAGCCTAAAGGATGGCGGGAGGTCCAGGCAGGCGCCCCATGCTGGGAAAAGGCCCTAAAAATGTGGCGGTGAAGCCCAGGCAGCCAGTCTCTGATGGAAAACTTATCTGAAGCGGGGTGGTGGTGGCCAGGCTGTTGATCTTTTCTGGAAAATAACCCTAAAAACATGTCTGTGTGGTCCAGGCAGTCACTCCCTGCTGGAAAAGATCCCTAAAAGCATGGCAGTGAGGCCCAAGCAGTTATTCCCTTGTGGAAAAGATCCCTAAAACATGAAGGTGTGGTCCAGGCAGTTGCTCTTTCTGGAAAAGATCTCTAAAATCATGGTGATGAAGCCCTGGCAGTTGATCTCTTCTGAAGAAAATCCCTAAAATCATGGTCACGAAGCCCTGGCTGTTGCTCCCTTCCGTGCAAGACTGTGACAGAGCAAGGGGCAGCCCAGGAGCCAGAGACGGGAGAGAGGGAGAGTCCCTTTCAGCTGATTTTAGCCCAAAGTGGGCGTATGGCCTCACCCACCATGGGCTCTGCAGCAGAACTGAGGGGTGGGTGGTGGTTGCTCCTGGAAGGAAATGGGAACAGTCAAAAAAATGTAAATAAGGTAGACAAATATTGGTGCCAACTGTTATTCTAGGCATATGTGAGCTGGTGCATCTGCTGTAATTTATTATTAGGTGAAATCCTGATATAGACCTGGATGACGGCCCAGGTGCCGTCAGAGGCAGCCACGTGCTCCTGACTGCCATCCTGCTCTGCACACGTGAAGCGTCCTTGTCCCCACGGCTCTCAATCTCCTCTGTGATCCTGGGTCTAACATAGCATCCCTAGAAAGCTAACAGTGCCTGCACTGACTTTTCTGCTTTCCCATGTGCCAGTTTAACTACTTCCTGGAAAACTTCCGATCCAGCTCCATTTCTTGCAACTGCAGCTAACTTTATAGCTGAGTAGCTCAGGTTTGGGGACCACCATGAATGGCTAAAAGACAACCATGGCACCTATGGCAAGCATGTCCTTTCTGCAAGCTATTTGCAGAATAAGTTCCTCATGATGATTTTATCATGCAGGAAATGATCCAGATCGTGGAATTATTGCTTTGGGCTGGCATTTTCATCATAGAGACACCCCAGCCTTAATACAGCTTCTAGAATCAAGACTTTTATGTTCTAGTCTTTCTAGATCAAAATCATGAGATTTTCTGACTTTTGGAGGGCAATGCAACGCCCATATACAGTTTCTTATTTACAATACAAAACCCTTGTTCTGTACTATTCTGTGTGAACCTTTAACAGGAACTTCTAAGAAATGTTTGTAAAAGCTGCAAGAGGGCACAGAAAAGCTTGCGGGAGGGGAGAGTGAATGAACCTCTGTGGTCTCTGCTCCCTGTATGTGGTCCAAAGGAGGAGGGAAAAGAGAAGCAGCCTTTTTCCAGAGCAAGCAGAGGAGATGGGCCCTGCTGTGCCAGGCACCTGGCAAGGCACCATGGTTTGCTCTCTTCTGCTAATAAAAGAGAGTGACACTTAAGACTGTTGAGATAATTTCCTTTCGGATCCCAACTACGAGATTAAAGTAAATTGTTGTCAATCAGGTTAAACAAAAAAAAGGAACAGAGCTCAGGGTGGCTGCAGCTTGTACTACACAGAGTTTAGGGAAAGCATCTTTCTCATCTCATAGACTTCAGAAATACTTTAGAGGAGATAAAGGTATCTCAGATTTAATATTTTGGTGTTCTCTCTGATTCAGTATTGAAAGTTCCTTAAAGTCTAGCCTTAAGTGCTTCCCAAAACTTGCCTGTTTTACATCATGGATTTATTCTCCGCTTTTTAAAAGGTTGTTCATAGATGGACATGGAATTAATAAAAACTTTATGAATTTTGGTGCTGTTTCCTTCTGAGCACTTCGCTCATCAAATAAATCTGCTGAAAGAATGAGTAGCAGCAGAGTTAAGGCTTATGCTCTTAAGAGAAATGAGTATCAAATAACTCCTCTGAAGTTACTCAAGGATACTTAGCAACTTCTATGAGCAGCCTTCTGCGCTTGCAGCTCTGCCATGATGTTGCCCAGCTCGTGCCCTTGGTAGCATGCTTGCCTTTTAGGATTAGAAGTCTCTAACAACTGCAAATGAATTAGGTTGCTTCTATACTCAAAAAACAGTCTACCCTCTATAATAATATTCTCTCCTGAAACACCCGAAAGGTACTTCACAGGGCAAATGAGTAAAAACATTTTCAACAAGAAAGAAGATAGAAATTGATAGAGGAGAGGGGAAGATTTCAAAGCAAACAGCAGTTTTGGAGCTGAGAACTGAAGTGCTGAGGCCTGTAAGCAGATGCACTGGCAATAGAAAAGGAAAATGCAAATCAGATTACAGGTTGGCCTGTGTTCTTTTCCTCAGGATCCACTTCATTGTTTTGAAAGAGGTAAAAAAAGTGCAGTTAAAGTAACACCAAACAAAACAAAACAAGACAAAACATTAGCTTACCTTTGTGACCTTCAGCAAACCACAACACTGGAGGACATAGGAGACAGCTTCTCTTAGATAATGTCTCTGGTCCAGCAGACTACATTTCCTCCAAGATGCCCGATGAGCTCCCATCCCCAGCACAGCTTGTTCTTCATAACAACTCTCAGAGGTGGTTTGTCACATGCCCTCGATTTTCAGCTCTTCCCGAGGAAGTGCATTGCCCAGCACGACTGCTGTTAAAGAATCCCAGCAGCCAAAACAAGCCGAGAGAGGCATAAACATCCATTTCAAAGTCTAGTGTAGTCACACAACCCACTTAAAAACCCCTGTGAGAGCAAATTCAATCTTCCTAAACAACATCCTATTCCATTTGCAGGTATCACCGAGAACACAATAAAGACCATAATTATCGTCAATTTGAAAGCCTGCGCTGCTAGCCTGTTCTGTTAAAATGGGAAAAAATTACAATTGTTCCCAAGATACCTAGAATTAATATTGGAAACCAGGACAACATTTAGTTGCATTAAAAAAAAGGAGTATTTTTTTTAAATTCCTGTACTACATTCTGTGCAAAAGTATAGAATTAATTCAACAGTTTGTAACAGAACAAAACACACTCATATAACCTTTCAGTTAAGTGCTTTAGAGCCAATTCTTTGCACTCAGGAAGTAGCAGTGAGGCTTGAATCCGAACCTGGGTTATGTGCTAGGGATGTAACTTGGGGCCAAGTTACTTTTTATATGTTCGTTGTTCGCAAGTTATAAATCTAATTGGCACCTCTCTGAAACAGAGCTGCTGCACTGAGGACAGGTAATGTCATTAGGGACCATCACTCTCAGATCTTATCACTAGAAGCAAGATACAAGCTAACATCATAATTTCTGCAGGGTGTAGCTGGTAGGGGAAGATCATCTCTGATTTCATTCCAGTCTTCTTATTTTCTCGTTTGAGAAAAGTGGACTTGTATGTTGTGAAGTGTAGCACTTACCACATTTGTAGCATATCAAATACATTATAACTGTGATATGCTGGGAATGGCATTGAAGGAAGAAATTTATTTCAAAATGTGGTAGAACTTTTCACTGTTCAGCAGCTGATCTAATTCCTTCCACTTGGTAAGATTAGATGGCAACTCTATCCTAAGTAAATCTGTTCCTTTACCAAGTAAAAATGACAGCATTAATATCGTAGACAGGTCTGTAAGTGGTGCATAAGGAGATTGAGCAAGGATGCTAAGCTTGCCTTTTTAACCTGTAATTGCATCCGGTAGCTTCATGGGATCACTGCCCTTTGTGGGACCATCCCAGCTTGTTACAGTTAGCCAGGCAAAGCCAAAGTTTTTGGAAGACAAACAAAGTGCTGGTTACAAACATCTTCACACTGGAAGAAGTTTTAATTAAAATGACAAAACACAGACACTTTGCAAGACTAGGTCCTCTTTAGAATCATAAAAAGTACAGACAGACAACTGCACACGCTGAAGATATTAGCAGATCACATGGTGCTAATGAAGATCTGGAAAAACTTGAATCTAATTTATGCAGAAGTTCAGGTTTTACAGTTCAATATGCCTTTAAATCCTTGCATACACACACACACACGCACAAAGTTGCCTATTTGTTTTTCCTTTGTTTATGAGATCCTTTATTTTGTTCTCTTAAGCCCCTGAGCCTGTGCTAAATACTGAATCGATTGTTTATATTTCACATGCTATAAAATCAGTAGGGGACATTGGGCTGCAAGCTATTATGGAACGTAACAGTATTTGTGTACAAAAACAAGTAACAGATATGTATATCCAGAGCAAGGCTGACCTCTGAATAAAACAGCAACCTATTCCTTTTGTGAATCAATTGCAGGCATAGGAACCAAAAGAAATAAAACCAAATTACTGTTATGTGAAAACAGAGAGGAAACTGCCTTGCTCCAGAGAATACACAGGGTCAGAGTGGAATAACTAGATCTGTGCAATAATTTGCCCATGTGGACAACCATTAAGCACTTAGAGGATTACAGCTGAAAGCTTAGGAAAGCTTTTTGGCATAATCTGATAATGTTGCACTGGGAACAACCCAAGATCCATGTAGATAGATTTGTTTTGGCCTAAGTGAGTTTTTCAGCTTAAGTTCGGTTACTTTGCACAGTGTCTAAGATTAAGAATGAAAACAAGAATTATATGGTACACTGATACAAAACATGCACATAAATCTACTAACCTGACTGCTCCTTTGCCCTGAAAATGTATTTTAAAGAGAAAGCAACCTTCATTTTTAAAAATGGTGTCCCCAAAGCAATTAGTTGTGTCATCGAGAGGTCCTGCAAATTCAATCATGTAGATTACATGAAAACACTTGGTGTGTGTGTGCGGTTCAGGGAAAATGCTTACAAGACGACAAATAGCATCTACCTGTCTTTGAGAAAACTAGAACCATCTCCTCTGAAGCAGAAATAGGATAAATTCGCAATTATTTATCTGAAAATAAGGCAAATAAAGTACATGAAGGACTTGCATATTTGTGTGGTAACAATTTGTGTGGTTACAATTTGTGTGGTTCAAATAGATTTTGGGATACGGCTCAGCCTAGGGGAGAATTTCATGTTTTGAACCTAATGTTTCCTCAACTAACTGAAAAAATATTTCCATTTTTTCCTTCTCTTTTCAAAGGAGAAACATTTAAATACAATCCTAGAATACAACAGCTTGTAAGTAGCACCACCATTGATTTGTTGTGTGATCTCAGGCACATGGGTTAGGCAATCATATCTGAGCTTCTTCATTAATTAAAGAGAAATAATTACTGTTCTTGTCAGGTATTTGACACACCTTGTAATAAACACACACAAAATATAATTATACTAAGCTCCCCATGCTGCTTTTGGAGTACTTACCAAGAATCAACAATGAAAACAGCATATTACGATGGAATATTTCCAAACATATAACAAAATAATTTTTCAAACATATTCAAAAGACCAATGAGAATTTGTTTTCCAATTCAGATTTTTTCACCAGATATTTTTAATTACAGTATGTCAAAGAACTCTCATTCTTCTCATACCGTATACTGTTAACTTTTACATACGTTGCTCTTTAAAGATTCACCAAACTTCTTGCAGTGAATTACATAAATCTTATTTTAGGCTATAATATTAATTCATTTCTGCCAGATGCATTTCCTGTCACTTTTTTTTTTCCCCAAGATTGTTCTAACTTGTTCTGGTCTTTCAGGCAAGTGTAAATATAGATTTTTTTTGATCACGCTGTGTACTTAGGATGCTACTTCTGTATCTTGCTTCAGTTGCAATACACATGATCATACATCTTCTCAACTCCATGCTCGTTCTGTGTTTCTCGGGTTTAAGATCAAGTAAAACAAAAGAGATTAGGTCTGCTGCATCCTTCCAGTGGCAGCATTCCCATGGCACAGGAAGGCCTTTAGCTCTGTAACTAAACCTACTTGTTGAGCTTTAGGATTACGAGGCTCTCAAAAGGTTTCCACAGAATTACTGCAGATCTCACCTGGTGTGACCAGAGCTCAATCAACAGGCTCATTGGAATGAGGTAAGGTGTGCTGCCCAGCACTTACTTTTGCTTTCAGTAATGAAGCTCAGATTAGGTACCTAGGGTTCTTCAAGCTAACGCGACTTAAAGTCATTTCACTCACAGGTGTGTAGGTGTAGGACAGCAACTTTTATGATATTTCAGCTCAGTTTGAACTAGAATTGATCAGCATGCTTTGAAAAAATCTGCAGCCATCCACTAAGAGACCAAGCAAGCTAGACAGGGCAGAATAAGAATAGTGATCGATAGGAGAAATGAGAACAATCCTACATTTCAAGAATTACTTTGATCTTCAGAAGATTAAGTTCCCACTTTTTTATACAGCAAGCATTTGATATGAATATACATCAAAGAGTTTACAAAAAGAGGTCAGAAGGTTTGTGGTTTTTGTTTTCTTTGGGGGGAGGTTATAGCTTCAGAAACTTACGCATAGTACAAAGAAATAAATGGTTCAAAGACAAAACATTTTAATGACAAAGATGAGAATTTTTTTTTTTTTTTTTTTTTTAGGTACATAAGCGCTTCAAGACAAATCACAGCCCCCATATTTGAGAAAGTGATTGAGTCAGTGCCAGAGTAGCATTTACCACAGCTAACTTGGCCGAACCTTGGTATATCTCCAGAAGAGAAAGTTCTTTTAGCCTATTGTACAAACTGAAAGATCACTCAGATTAAAAACAGACCAGCTTTCTCACTCAGAGTCCAGAGTGCAATGAAGCCAATAGGCAAAACCACAGCCCTGTAGACGAGCAGAACAGAGCAAGGAAGAGCTGTCTGTCCGGTGCACAGCCCTGCTTCACACAGTGAAATTGCCACAGGAGGCAATTAGTTTGCGTCCGGGGAGGGTTATGAACACAGCAGCAGGGCCTTTTTTTATGGAAAGATGCATTTCTGCAGGGAGAGGTCAACTAAAGGAATTTAAAAATAAACAAAGAAATAAATAGGACCCAAATCATCTCTGTGTCATTAGTTCAGTAATGCCGAATTATTTTAGTTCTGAGATAGTTACAGTTTTGAAATGCACTGAAGAAACTGAAGTGCAATTTGTACAAACTACAACACAGCAATTATATATATTTATGGAAATCAGAATATCACAACAAAATATTTTACCTCAAATGAAAATATTAACAAAATGCTTTACTAAGATTAAAAATGGATTCTCATTTTGTTGTTTTACCTCAATTTTCATCTCAAAGAGTGTTGACTACTTTGGTTTTTATTCTGATCCAGAATGAAAGCAAAATGTCCAAACACTGCTATTTCTTTTGAAGCACAAACAGCAACTCTTTTATCTCAGAGTAACTATGGTTCCTTGGGATACTGCAGTCAGTACGGATCCCACTATCAACATACAATCGCTTGGGAGCCCAATCTCGGAATGTTTTCAACATCTCTAGAGGCAACCCATGTACCTGGGCCTCCCCTGCACCATCCCATCTTCAGATGGGCACCTAGCAGCTCTTTCCTGGCCAGAGAAGCAGCACTGCACTGAGTATCATTGTTTTACAGCTGGCCTTACCTTTTCCCATGAACATCCATGGGAGATTTGTTCCTGGCTTCAAAGACAGTGTGACCAAGTCCAACATACCAGAGAGTTGAGCAAGTGAGAAAAGGGTTTCATTACCAGGCAGACAACTGGTTTGGTTGAGCACACAGCTCCCAAACTGGGGCACACAGACAGCAGCCACAGGAAAGCCAAGGCCATTGTAGGGCTGACCACAGAAGACTGAAAAAGACATATTGAAACCAGAGAAGAAAGGAAGGGAAATAGCGTGCAGTGACCTAATCCTCAAAGTGCTGCATTAGATAATAGAGAAATGGTACAGGGCATGGGTAAAAGATAAAACTTTAGTTTCCTTTGAGACCAAACTGTATTTTCAGACATGTCACCATAACACAGCCAGAATTGCAGCATGGCCCATTAGCACTTTGAAAAAAGTTAAATGTAGTTATCTCCTCTTTTGGTAACATATCCAGTAATCTGTCACTATGGTAAAATTAAGGAAAATGGTAAAAGAGAAATAGTTAGGGTCCATTTTTCTCTGCTCAGTGCAGACACACACCACATAGCACAAAACAGATGTTTCAAGTGGTTTTGTGACAACTTTACCCTCTCTGCCTTACTTCAAATGCCACCCTAGTGTTACCGAGTACTTGACCTTGCTGGTGGATCATTACAGTGTATTGCACTGCCTGGTGAAGATATTCTTTGTATACGCAATATGGGCTGACAGAAGATAACAACTTGCATGTGCCTTTTACCTTGAACAAAGAGAGAGGAAAAAAAGATAAAAGCTCACAGCATAACAAAGAGTATAACAATCTCACTGGAAACTAATTTAAAAGCACTGAATTTAGGTACCAACTGTATATAGAGTAACTAACTCTTCAAAAAAGACAAGAAAATATTAGACTTATTTGTTAACATCACTAAGCCAAATTAAAAAAATAATCACATCCAAATGAAAACCAAAGTACACACTTTGCTTAAAATGTCTTTTATTTGTATGGTAAGCCAAAGGTTCTTATTCAACATAAAAATGCACCACTGTGCTTCCTTGGGAGCTATAAACAAGTTGTCAAATAAAAATATACAAGCAATTAAACGATATAGAAATGGTACATAACACTTACACATACAGTTTTATCGTGTAGGTGTACACACACACACACACACACACTCGCATGCACAAACAAACACACAGCAGTTTCCAGTTTTTACCTGTAAAAGAGAGAAATGATAGCAAAGCTATCTAAGCCCGCTTTCTTATATGTGGTCAAAAAGCCTTGAAAAAGCTCTCATATTATACAAATGATACAGCCAAATGTTTCCCATCCTGGCAGTTGTTGTACAATGTGCATTTGTAGCCTGACTCTCTCTCAAATGGCTTTGGGCTAAAAGGAGGTGCTTAGCAGCTCTTAATACAAGGCCCCTATTTCTTTATTTTCAGCAAATTCAAGTATAATATAGCAAATTTTAAACCTGAATATTTGACGCTGATACAGCAAGGACTTGGGTACATGCTTAGCTTTATGCATTGCATATATGCCTACTGATTACATATAAAATTCAGAGTATCAAGCATTTGCTAGATTAGGACCTAGGTTCAAATAACAAGGGCACAGTTCTTTGGGCTACACTCTACCACTTCTTTCTAAATATGAAAGGTGATTCTTTTCCTTTGTTATCAACACATTTAGGGTGCAAAAGCTTATGTTCATTTACAGAGAACTATTGGTGTTGTCCCCTATGTTATGATGATATTGCTCAATGTGTTACATAAGCAAAGATATTTTGGTTACATTATCACTGGAAATAAGTAAAATACATGAGAAAATGGGTTAAAAGAAAGACAAAGTCTACAGAAGTATTTACACATTCCATTATTAAAATACATGAAAGCCAATTAACAAGGAATTAGCCACAAGTATGAAATACAGATGCCTTCTAAATCAGATTAATTTTAGAATCAACTAGTGTTAAAAATGAAATGTGACATGATACTGAAAGCTGTAATGAAATATAAGTTAATAATTCTAATGAATGAAAAAATCAGAACTATATAATTATCTAAAACACTTTGGAAACATCAAATTACAGTCTTTTTTCCTTAGAAAAAGCACAGTGTGGGGGAACCTCCCCTAATTATTCCTGCAATTTGATATTATGTTAACAGAAGTCTTCATATTAAAGCATACACTTCATATATTTTAACAGTTTTTAAGAACATAATACAGTTGTAAAAATAATGTAGCACCTCCTGTAAACATAAAAAGCACTGTTTTAACTTCTAATAGTATTATATGTAATACTGTCTTGTTTTTTTCCTTTCCTTCATTATAACATGCCCCTAGTTCAGGATCCTACTGAATCAGTCTGCAATTGCAGCCCACTCAACTTCAGGGACTCAGCAGCAGAGTCACAACATCTGCGTAACAAGACTTGATCCCTGCAACTTTCTGTGGCCTGCAGATACCAAAGAGATGAGGCAATTGACGTGCCCAGCATGTGTCATCTGTCCTCACTTGACCTGTCATCAGCTTTATCTTGAGATATATATATATATATAAAAACAAACAAAAACCATACACACACAGAACAAAAAGAAACCTCATATTTTTACAGGTTCCTGGTATTGCTAGCCTAAAAGTTTTACCTGTCATATATCAGGTTTACATTACCTTGCACTTCTTAAAACAGCATGCTAATTTTTTTCATTTTATTGCCTTCTTGCTTTGAAGTCTTTCAGGTTCATTTGGGTTATATTTTCACTTTCTGCTGTAGCTAGAAATGTACTGTTCTTTTCAGTGACCATTAGAACTTCCATCAAAGCTGTGAGAGCCACTGACATCTACACTGAAGTTTAAATGTGTTTCTGGTTCCTGGCTCCTATTAGGAGGTTTTTCCAGTCTATCAATCGAAATCACTGCAGAGCTGCTCCTGTCCTCTGTACATTGACTTGAGCTTACAGGGCAAGGACCATAATGAGCCACGAACAGGCACAAATCGCTGATCAGGCTTTGCAGCCCATAGACACACAAACCTGCCCGCTGACTACAGTGAAATCACTAGGACCAAGCCCCCGTGCCCCTCATTTCCAGCTGCGCCCCTTCAACTGTGTTGCTGGAGATCATTTTCTTATGAAATTTGTGCATATGTCATGACTAATAAGAGCTATCCCAACAACTGGAGGTTTTCTGTAATTCTTTTTCAATTCTTGCACTTTTCATCGTTCATGCATATTGAATATTTATCTCTAACAACATGTTACCTGTATAGGATACATAATCCATAGCCATTTTCCTTTCATTGCAAAAAAGCTTCATGTATCTTGTCTTCCTCATCCCTCTTACTCCTACTTTTCTTTCTAGATATAAAAAAGAGTAGTTCCAAGTAATGTCTCTTTTTCTGAGCCAACTTGAAAGTAAGGTTATTTTCTCAGCTACATATGTCCCTCAGGGTTTACACTTAGCAAAACATCTTCTGCAAGTCTTCTGTTGTATCAGTGCTCCTTAGGCATATCAATTACTCCCAATTTCCCAACAACCTCTCCTTAGCATCTTTTATCTATTGCAAGTTTTAATAAGCAGATGTAAGCATGTGCATAAGATGATCATCAGGCTTTTGAAACCTAAACTATTTTAAATAAATGCCAAAGCCATCTTGCATCTTTTTGCTCTGAGGCTATTCATTATAATTCTGGCATAAAACTCTGCTTTGGGGAATGAAAGGGCACAAAGAGAAGCATTTTTTATGTCACAGAACAAGGGGGATTTGGCAAAACAGAAGAGGTGGTCACAGACAGCACTCCCAGGCACCCAACAAAGGGACAGAAGGAAAGTTCTCAGTGGCATACAATTATTACTGTGCAGTAAATAGCAATTAAAGAGGATTAATTAAAGAGTAAAACAGGTCACTAACACCTGCTTTTATATTCACTCACCGTATTCTCACACTATGTCTAATGACTATCAGCAAGTTAGGGAACATGTTCTTAAGGAAGTAGTAGGAGGGTGGGGATGAACATCATAGCTGTATTCCATGCAAGAGAGGATTCCCTTTCTGCAGTAAATTAACTTTGTAGGTCCCCTTCCCTGGTTCTTGCAGACTGTTTTCTGGTTTATGCTTTAATGGTTTTTTGCTCCTAATTCCTTTAGAAGATGCCCTCACAGAACTGAATGTCTGGGAGAAAAAATTACAATCACTAGGCAAAAAGTGCTGTTAAATGCAGAGTAAATAGACACTTCTATCCCCCAGTCTTTTTAAGTGAGAAATCTGAAATGTTACCCGTGGAAAACAGCAGGTACTATATCTTTCAAGAGACGTGCAATTTTAAGTAAATATTTTCCTTTTAGCATAATAAGTTTTAACTCATTCTTTCATAAAAGTGATTTTTTTATGTCAGCGTTCTCATGGCACCCAAGAATCACTGAGAGTTTTATTGCCTACTATTAAATAACTCAAACTATCACTTCTTCAAAACGCATCAAGCTGTTACAAACTCAGAAACTTAGAGTGGATACAGCTGTGTTTAGACAAGTAACCAAACTACGTTCATCAAAGAAAAGTGAGAGTCATCAGCTCTCCTTCAACTGAGAGAAATGTAGGAAGTGAACAAAGTCTAAAATTGAAAGTATGTGAACTTTCAGCATCTCTCCCGTTTTGTAATTTCAGAAATTATTAGGGAAGTAAAAGAGGTCATATGCTCTTCATTTATATGCCTCATGAGAGGCGAGTGAAAGAATGCTGAATTCTACATAAAAATATAGCTTTAGTATCTGTGGTTGGCTCCCAAGTAGACAATGACACGATTTTCATACACCTTCTTCATAGTTTTCTCAATTTGCTTCAAAAAGACTTGTGGAATTCTCCCACATAAAGTGTGCACTGTATCCAGAAACTTAGACTGAAGAGGGTAGTACAAAGACTGGAAGAGATTGTCTTCAAACGGAAACTAAAGGGAAAAAATATTATTTTCAGTATAAAATGGCATTTAAAAGTTGCTGTAAGAGAAAGCTTTATACAGGTAGGAGATGACTTGTTTCACACCTTTCCAAAGCGTCCTGTCATTTGGACAGTAGTTTGCTCTAGAGAACTTGCTTTCTGAAAAGTTTGTCTAGGCTTATTACCTGAAACAACCAACTTAACTGAAAATTTATTTCTAGACTCTATATTTAAAGCAAGTTTACTAATGTAGAGATACTACAATGAAACTGGCCTTTTTTAGAGGTTTGTACAGGGAAGCAGGTACTTGAAGGTGCACCAGTTGGATGGAGTAACACAGGAACACACAAGGACACATGATCAATACTGTTTCTGTTTAGATGAGGAGTTTTCAAGTAAATCTCCCAATATCTTAACAATGCAATCCAAATTATGGTGAGCAGATACTACCTGAGAAAGCAGGAAACGAGTTCCCTTTGGATAAAACATCCTGTAGGATTGTTTATTCACACTAACATATTGCATCTGCTAGCAGGCTTCCAAGTCCACAGGACCAACTCAAATCCATCTTGAAGCAAAACTGAACACTGAGACTGTCCATGTCAGGTCCTCAGCAACAACTCATATGCTCCATAAATCTGCTCCTGTTGTGGCATGCTACTTACTGCATAGACTGAGGCTAAGACAACTCCATACTCTCCTCAGAGCAATACATAGAGATACATGTCTCCTTGTGGCCAGTACTGGATAGCTATTGCAATGCTCTTCAGCCTAGGTCAGCACTTGAAAGAGAATTAAGAAACTTCAGCACATATGCACATATCCATACACGTGCAGATTATGTGCAGCTGCATCAGCTGCTGACAGTCTATTATTTCGTATAGGGACCAGGAAGAGAACATAAATCAAACTTTAAAACTAGAAGGTGAAGGAACTCTGACGCACGTTTTATGAGGATTGTTTAAACCATCTCTCTCAAATACAGAGTCAAATGGAACAGGCCAAAGCAACCTTATTATTTTGTGACTGACAGGTTATGCATCAAGTATGACTATCCTCAGTCTAGTCTGGGTGATCTGGTTAAAGTTATCATCTATATTGAAACAGAACTATCAAAATCGAAGACTTACATCACGTATCACTTCATAGAGTGCCTTGAAGGTAGGCTGCTTCTCATCATGGTAGACACCTCTATTGCCATGCAGAATGGAGACACCTTCTTCCTCTGCACCTTTGCAGTTACTCCCATACATACAGTGATCAGGCCGGTAGTTCCATTGACAGGGAAATACATAGAGACACTCTGGCAGCACCAGTCAGGAGAGATGGCAGTTGCGGGGGAAAGACATATCGAACAAGAGTTATAACAAGCTAAAATAACAAGTTAAATCGTATTTCTTTGAAAAAGCTAGGTCTGACAATCAAAACCATTTAAAGTTACTTTCCTCACAAGATCCAAAGCAGCAACTAGATAAAGAAGCTTCATTTTTTTTTTCCAAGGACGAGCAGACCTGTCTCTGAGCTGTTACACTAGAAGTAACCAATACACAGCAACTAGAAAGACTGTCTGGAAATACAAACCAAGAGAGCACTTTACAAAATTAAAAGTGACAGAATCAAATGTGGAGACTGTGCATTATGTAGTACTGCATGGCACCCTCTGCTAGAAGTTTTCAAAGCTACAGAAATGTTTAGCAAAACAGATAGAGCAGTGCGGGTAGGTGAAATCCTGAAGCCTTCTGCAGACAGCACACGAAGTATGTCCATTCTCTGCTGCTGAAGCTTCAGTAGAGGCTATGCTGAGATTCTGCACACCATACAAAGCAGTGTATTTTATCTGTAAGTTGTCAGACAGTCTAACAGTCTAATTTCTCAAAAGGGTTTGTAATCTCATTTCCCCTATTGTTGATTGGTTCTGTTTTTTAAAGCTTTCTCAGTGTATCTATAGTATTTGCGACATGTTTAAAATACATCATGCCAACCCCTCTGACCCCTGTGTTTTTGCAATGAAAACGGAGTTCAATGAATCATTGCACTGCACTGACAGATCATGACAGAAGTTTTGAAGACCAAATTGGTCACTTGGACTTTATCTTCCACTCATCATACTTAGAAAGGCTGTGGTGGTCCTGTGTGGTTCTTGAAGAACGTATTTGAGATGCTTCTTTCTGCAAGGCCTATCAGGATACTGCTCCAAAAAGGATAGTTTTTAAGTGGTTTCCATTCACTTTGACTTATTACACATTCAGAACTGCTCCCCAGAGTAGCTGTAGCACCCTGGTCTCAACCCTCTTACAGATAACAAGAATCTTTCCAGAGAATCTCAGCAGATGTTTCCAGGTACAACGCCTCAACAGGTCACTTTAGCAAAAGAATGTCACCAGGTGTGTCTCAGCTTTTGTACACAACACTTGAGGATTCATAAGCCTTCTCCTCACCAAATGCTCTTAAGAGATTCATTACTGTCACAGCTGGATCCGTGTAAGTCTTCAATGCTGTTGAAGATAGAACCGCCTTGGGAAATGGGAAAAAGGGTTCCTCTTTCCAGGCCACAGGCTTTGCATATTCTTAGCCAATACATTGCATCTACAAAAAGCCATCTGCAGTGGACTTAACTGACTCATGTTTTCATTTCTGAACCCTTCCCAGGCCATTTTTAACAATCCAGCATTTTAAAACCTCATGAAAGTCTAGTTTTATGTTTTAATAGTCTCAAGCTCTTTTGTTTTCTTTTTTGTGCAGTCTGATGTTACGTAATTCAGAAAAATTATTTACTAGTTATGAGAAGACTGGCTGTGGTGCAGAAAAGAATCTCAGCATGTGGATTTGATACAGAATCCTCTTATTACAGAGGTCAAATGTTTTTGCAATCTTTTGTTTTGCACTCTTAAGTGAACAGTTTGAGTTTGACCTGACAACTAATCCGGATTCATCTTTTTTCTTCCTCTGGTAGACCCCATTCACTTTACATGCATTTCTTTTTGGAAAGTAAGTTATTATTTCATAATCAATATTTCTTCTACCTTTTTCTCCCTAGAATTGAGGCTACTGCACAGTGTTTCAGGGATTCAAAACACAGCTTTGAGAGATTTGAAGTCCTTCATAGTTCTTCATAGTCCCAGAGGAAGCAGAACAAAGGAAGAGCATAAAATACACACGCAGCTAAGAAACGGAAGTTGAGATGACCTCATCAATCTGGGGCTTAGTGAGGAAGGGTCATTCGGACAAGTGGGAGGAAGCTTCCTTCTCTGAAAAACAACTTTTATTTACAAGAGTGAAGCTAAGGAGGACAGCAGTTTTAAGGAAGATAATTCAACATCTGAGTGTTTTCTATTTGTAGTACTTGTTTACATAAATATTGGGATTCAAGTACATTTCAGAAGAATAGAGGACAGCTTTGCAGAAAGTTTGTCAATTTAACATTCAAATAAGCACCTGAAACAAACATATTGTTCAGCTAGGCTCTGGTCCAGTAGAGCACATATGGAATGAAAACAAAGTAAAATAATGATCGAACACAGAAATTGAGTTCAAGCTGTGTATGTGTTTGTTTCCTTATTTGCTCAAAATCTTCAAAGAACAGATTCATATCTTCAAAGGGACCAAATGTGATCCCCACTACCTGAACAACCTTCAGAATTATTTTCATGGAATGTAAATCCTAGGTGGACTTGCATATTATGCACATTATCTATATGACTGTATTCTGCACATTAAAAATAATGAGGAGCACTTTCTTTGTATTTTGCAAGTTTAAGAAATTTTTTTAAGAAATAACTTTTAAGAAAGTTTATTTCTTAAACTTTAAGAAATTAAAAATCACTTCTTACCTGGGTTAAAGTAAAAAATAATATTTAGTAAATCCTGGTCTCCCCATGTGATGTAATTTTTGTACTTTTGGTATAATGGATACAGCATTTCCTCCCAAGTCAAACCAGATGGTATCATGCTGTTCTGCAGGGCAGAAAAAAAGAAGCAATATTTTAATACTGTTGACTGCAATGACATGTATGACGTTGAGAAAGTAGCACCCACATATTTATTTATCTCCTAAAGCATGTCAGATACCTAAAGGAAAAATGAAGAACTGATAAGAAATGCTACACATGGAAAGTGTTGGAAAAATAGAATACAACCAGATCTCCTGATATGACTAAGCAGGAAAGCAAGATCTCCTGGGTCCAGCTCTGATGTCAGCTCCTGCTATTCAGAGCCTTCCTATTCTGAGCAATAGGATGGAAAAAAATAAAAATGCAAAGAGTAGGGATCTATTTTAAATTGCTTCATAGAAGAGGGACAATATCAAAACTGAGGCGTTGAAGGGAGGAAAAAAATCAAGCTATAGAGAGCAAGTTTTTACTCAAGCTGTTCCTGTAATAGTACAGCTAATCCCTGGCCTTGATTAAGGACAGAGACCACTCAGAGGTAAACAAAGTTTCTCAAGAGAATAAATGTTCACCAACACAAATAGAGATTTAGCAGGTCAGGCCTTTCACAAAAACAGGGAATTATCATGGTAAAGAGCAAGAGATCCCCTCATTTATATCAATTAACAGAATCACTTGATCTACAACAGGATCCCCAAAATAAAACAAACAAAACCCCAAAACATCACACAACAAATTTTAAATATTTGTCTCAAATTTCATATTTGTTTAAGCTATTTTAAACATCCTAAAAATCATACTCAGACTGCTCTGAATATCCTTGAGTTTATTTCTTTCATGTACTTTTGAAGGGAAACTGAAATGCCAAAGAAACCTGTCAAAGAAGTTGTACTGTTTCTTCAAGTTCTCAGTTCACCACCAATTCAATGAGCAAGTTTTATTTGACAGTCATTTTCACTACAATTCTTTTGGTTTCAATATTCATACACATATTCTATATTTTAAAGATCCTTTAAATTCTAAATTTCACTTTTTTTGTAAGATACATTTTACATGGTATTAAAAATACATAAAGCACTAGTTTCCGCAACACATTTATCTCTTCTCACCTTGAACTGAGCATTGCGTATGCGGGTTAAATTCATCAGCATGACTCCAGAATTGACGCCAGTGGCCCCGTAATAAGGGTGACGAGCAAATCGGCTGTACCAGCCAATCTTTGGTATCTCATGCTCCGGGGCCATAGCAGCCAGCTGGGTGGAGTTGAACTCCTTCAGGATGTGCCAGATGTCATCGATGGGCCTCAGGAAGAGAACATCAGTGTCCACATAAAGAAGAGAGTCCACCTCCTTTAAAATAACCTTGTGGGTTGGCACAGTGAGGAGAGGGAGAGATGAAAAAGAAAACAAGCAGACAATGAAGGTTATTAGCAAAAAAATACTTAAACTAAGAACTTTTAAAAAGTTATTGATTCACTATCTGAATGTCATTCCACACCAAAACAGTTATCAAGTATATATATATATTTTTAAATCTGCCAGGCAAATCAGCTTCCAGAGCACAGAAGTGAGATCCTAATCCTCATGCAAAACAGTAATCCACTTAGCTTTCAAAACAATCTGTGATGCAAGGCCTACATAAAATAAGTTCAGAAATAAAATGCAAGGAATATATATCTGCATAGATTTGTTACTTCTTTTAAAGATCTACATGGCATGGTTGTACAGGAAAACGAACCATAGAAATAAGATGTATTTTTGGCACACAGTGTGGCATAGATTCTGAAAGGAGCATTGATAATAATGTACTAACTGCTGCACTGTCTATATGTACGTATGCTTCAGATGCTTTCACAGTCATACAACCCAATTAAACACACAAAAAGGCTCTGCTTTAATTAAAAAGCACAACTCACTTTTTTTTGTGATCGTTAGCGAGTTTGCTTAAAGAGCAAACTTGGCTTGCTACATAGAAATGTCATTTTCATGCCAGATTCTGATCTCTGCTATCAGAGTCTATAAAAGGAATAATCACAGTAGTCAAGTCACAAGGGAGCAAAACTGGTGTAAATTGTAAAATAATGAGATCCAGGGTATGTAATCGATTCTTGTTGACAATGTTCCCCCTTGTGGCTATCCAGGTCCTTTACACGTTCATTCATTAATTTTCGCAGGGCAAATTACACAGTGCTTCAACAGGATGTGAGAATTCCCTTGATGTTTGCACCACCTCTTTCCTATGTCATTTGTGAGTAAGGTTGGCTAACAGTCTCTATTTTTTTTCTCTGCTCTTCTCCGTTTTCTAAAACTTTCCAAATATTTGTAGACAACTAAATTTTTCTTACCTTAGTCTAAGAAGAAGTTCTATTTTTCTTCTTCCTTTACTTGAAAAGCAAATGTAAACAGCTAACAATTCATATCAGGTCATAGAAAGGAACAATCAGCTTGCAATTACACTATTGCCAAATCCTATCTAGGAAGGTGTATTAAAGATCTTACTTTTATATCAACTGAAATGCATTCTGACTAAAGATGACTTATGAAACAGAGTGAACATTCAATTTTTTCTTCCCTTTTCAAAATTACACTTGTGAGATTCCAAATCCTGACTTAAAGGAGATTTTCAGTCACCTGACTGCACGTGCTAAGATTCTAATTGACATTTAGCCAAGTTTGACAAAGCCCTGGCCCATACTTCCGACATAACTATTATGTTCTACTTGCACAGCAGGACAAGGTAAACGTCTGTGCCTTTTAAACACAAGTTATGCTTAAAAGAAGCTCCTCTTAAACAAGTCAATCACAACACAGATCACTGTTGGGTGAAAGGCGTGTGCAATACATTAAGAATTCTTTTTCCAGTGTTTTCTTCCAGCCCCATAACTAAAAAGCAAAAAACTGCACATGAAAGCATCAGAGAGCAATATTAATAGTCTAGTAAAACACTTGAGAACCAAGAACCCAGTGTTTGAAATAAATATGGACTATCTTGAGCTCTCATACTTACCATGATACTAAACTGGGGAGCAGTTTAGTACCACATGGGATATGCAGCGATTTCTGCCCCCATGCTCAGCCAGGGCTGTCAGAGCACCGGCATCTGCCAGGGCAGCCACTCACAGGGACGTGACTGCAGGTTACAAGGGACATTCAGCTGAGTGACCCTGAGCACGAGCAACACAGGGGTAAAGCACTTCATGTCTGCATACCTGACTCTCTGTGATTTTTGAAACAGATGATCAGGAATATGGGGTGACTACTATCATCCTCTTGCTCTACAGGCACTTATAGCTTAAAAGAACTGTAACTTGTAACTTTTTTTTTTTTTAAGCTTGATAGAGTTTTCTGAATAAACCTGTCAAAGTTCTACTCAGAACTTGCTATACTTAGCCTGACACTCCACTTAAATACTCAATTAGTTCTAATTTGACTTCACTACTTCTGTCTCTCTATATTGTGTTAGCAAGGCTGGCAAGAAACAAGACACATCTGAAATACACAGTGATGTGCTGGGAAGTTGCACTACCTAATGTGCACTGTGTGCACTGACTAGCATGTGAGTTGATCAGTTTTTTAATGCAAAAACTAGGGACAAAGCTCAGTTAAGCTTGTATCTTATACTTATGAAGCAGTTCCACTGAGTGAATTAACCAAATTGTAATTAGCAATTAGGTTACAACCAAGCTAGAGCCTTTGTCTGCATAAAGGCCTGGCATCTATTCCCAGTGCTGCCACTGATCCACTGGGTAGGTTACTTCAGAGTACTTGAGAGGAGACCTATAAAATAGGGATCATGCTAATGCAACTTAAAAGCTATTAAGTGGATTAAGCATCTTGAGAAGGGTTCTAAATGTTAGTTACTATTGGAACTAAAATCCTCCAAAAATCCCTTAAACATTTTATGATACTTTACCTGACTGTTCTGGTACCTTCAGAACACATCTCAGTTCTAGATTTATCAGTGAATAAAACCACTAAAAGTTTTCCATACAAGTTCCCCTTAACATGTTCCTTCTACCTTCCAAACGCCTGTCGGGGCTGTAGAGGAGCCTTCCTTGGCATGAAAGGCACTTGTGAATCAGGGGCTCACATTCCTCTCAGGCTTGGCATTATCAGGAACCAGACAATCTGCACGACTGAGGGCGAAACAGCTGATGAACAGCACTGCTGCTCTCCTGAGATCCTCCCTAATGCTTTACGCCACTGCAGTTCAAAATACTGAGGACATGAAAGGATATACACACACAAAAGGTACTTGCTGACATCCTGTTGGTATTTACCTAAAACACCACTCATAATAGCCATCTAAATAAGAACATTAGAAATCCTCCCCTATTCATACAACCTTCCACTCCCACTTTGTGCAGACTGCCCTGGAAAATACTGGGTGAATAGTCAGTACTTAAAACCTCCCCAATGGGCAATAACTATTCTTCGAAGTGGAGCAAGGAGAGAGGGCCTTTACCATTCCAAGAAGAATTCCCTTTTACCAGCCCTCTGCTACGTCAACAGAAACAGATTAAGTTTGATCTAGTTATGGTATCTTAAGAGTTCCTATCAACTTTTAAAAACAGTCCTTCATTTCTCTCGAGAGATGAGGTGATCTCCCAGGATCCTTAAACCACATACTAAAGCAAGTTGGGAGTCTGAACACTGGGATCACAGAGGTAATTTGCTCTCTTAGTGAAAGGATTCACTTCTGTGCTAGCTCAGCTACTGTGGTTCACTATAGACATGGTTCCTTCAAAGGTGCAAAGAAGCACGGGAGAAGAAAGGTCTGGATTTCTACAGCAACATCTCCTTCAAAAGGGACATCAGAAGCTAAGTATCAAGCACCAGCAAAAATAATGGCAGCTGAAGAGACTCACAAACTGCCTAAGAATCTGTCAGGCCGTGAACTTGAGCACCAGAAGTCAAACCTACCATCTCAATTATTACCACAACTTGCTTCTCACGCTACCCCATCAGCTTCGTGTCAGTTGCAACTGTTCTCAGACAACTACTTCTATCCAATCCATAAACCTCAGCATGATATTAATAACAATAAGAAACATAGAGGGAGCTGAATGTTTTCAGCCCTATCACACAACAACTTGCAATCCCCGCCAAGAGAAAGAGTCACAGTGCAAGCTGCCTCATAGCTTTGCAAAGACAACATCCAGCAGTTCAGGATGCCTAAGAAAAATTACTGGAAAAGTCTACCAAATTTAGAGGCAACATGTGAGCAACAAAAAGGAATCTGAAAAGCACTGCCCAGCCTAAAGGCACTGCTATGAACACATAGCCCTTTCTGTCACTGGAAATGTTATGATCAATAAAAGCAGAACAGCTTCTGTGAAGAGAGGTCTGTAAGAAAACATACTATAGAAATAGGAGGAATGCATTTATCTATCGAAAATAACTACGTTCAACAAAATCCTTACAAAAATAAAACTGTATTGAGCAAACTAACACTTAAGACTAGTTTTCCAGGTGATACAAAGAAGAAAAAGTCAGGGAAGAGAGGATCTCTGCTAAAGTTCAAGTTACTTCCAGCCCATCTGGTCCTAGTGCATTTGAAAATCTCCTTTTAAATGGCAGATAAACAGAACTGCTGACAGCACATATTTTCTCACATATGTATTCATAGTGTACATATCTGGGCGTGCAGCTGTCTCCTGATTGTTTCCATCTGAGAAAGTAAAGATTTCTCTGTCCCCCCTTTCTCACAAGAGGACAATGAAAAAATCTGGATCATGTGAGTAACATGTCAGTTTACTGGAGCCACCCCAATCAGTAACAATGCACAGATTATTTCTGATGTGTGTTCCCAGTGCTACAAAAGTGATTTAAACAGAAGGTTTTTGAAGTTCAGAGAATTCTGCATAAGCGAAGCTATTAGTTACTCCTTTTCCCACTCTAGCAACCTGAACTACTTTCCCCATTTATGACAATAAATATTATAAAGAATACAAATGTTAATAAACAAGGGGATCCCAGCAAAACGTGGGACTCTTGCATGAAATTCTCTTGCTAAGCACCTACAATTACTGTCTTCAGGGAAATCTGAAAGTCTAGGACAATGAAGGAGGACCAAATACAAGTAAAGGAGATTTCTGAAATCATCAGTTTAAGGGCTAACATATGTCAACAGAAATAGTGGGTAAAGAGGATATGATGACTGCACGCTCAGAAGAATGTTATTTATGGAAAGCATGCAGCATCTGCCTTGAAAGAGCTCTAGCCCCGAGCTTAAGAGTCTGAGAGTCCAACAGAACTGGAGACAAAACACACACATTCTTTCCTAGCAGAAAAAAAAGAAGGATTTCAGTTTTGTTAAGTGACTAAAGCACAGATTAAAATATCATTGCACAGAAGTTTCATCTTGAAAGTGGTTTTAATATCACACCAGCAAAGATTCCTTTCCATGGAATGACCTTTTCCTGAAGCAACCTACTCAAAAATCCAGGTGCCTTACCGGAAGAAAAAGGCGCTGGGCAGCACATGGTTTGAATAACTTTTTCCATTCCTGAGCATTTCCCACTGAGAAGGTTATTGGGTAAATGTTGTACTCAAACTTCTTTGTATACGAGGAAGGCCATTCCTGTAGCTGAAAGACACAAGGGAAGGAATTAAACATTACATAGCTTTTTGTTTATTTGAATATGTGTGCATAAAAAAAAAAATCAGAAACATGCTTGTGGAAATAAATAGCAACTAAGCAATTTTTTAATGTCAAAGTAACTCTCAGAGATCTGTAGGTTAAAATTATAATACATATGTTTTAAATATATTATACATAAAAAGTATTTACCAAATGACAAAGAAACTCACCTTCTCCTCAAATTCAGGCTTAAGGGAATCCTCAGCAAAAATGTGAAGACAGAGTCTTCTGTTGCTGAAGAGAACTGCTGATTTCAGCATGATGAGAGTCTCTTCCAGCCGATCCCCACACGCCACGACTGCCAGATGCATGCATTGCAAAGACGAAGGCTCTTTTGAATGTTTCTGTTCTCCAGGCTTCCTGAAAATTAATACACAGACATATTAAAAATAAATGAACAAAAATCAGGCAAGTTTTAAGAAAATGGGTTTTGTTCCTGCTTCTCCATTATGCAGGGCATCAATAGTTTTTTTCTAATTACTATCTAGAAAATACATAAAAGGAATTCCAATTTTTGTCAAAGATAAAAAAAATCAAGTGTTTAAATTATAATACAAAGTTATAAGAATTTTTCAAGAATTTATTGAAGTTTTCCTACTCTTATTGGCTTACAGAAATCACTGTAATATATGCACATGTGAAACTAATTTAATAGCATCTCAAACTAGACAATAAGTTGCTCAGAGTAAATGAGAGGGTTTTTTTCCTCCTCTCTCCAGTGCAGAGTCAATGAAGCCAGAATGGATTTATTACTACCTCGTCTGACCTTCTAGCATAATGCAAGTTAAATTATAGAAATATATCCAGGAATTTCAGCACCAGACCTATAACTTCTGGTTAGATTGCAAAGAGATCTAGGCCTCATTAAAAAGTCTCCACCCCATCTATATGTAAATTATTCCAACAACTAATTAATCTTGCTTTTAAAAATGCATGCCTTAATCCTGCCCTGAAGGTATTGGCATGGTTTCACAGGAGTACTCTCTATTTCACCTCATAGAATACTTGGGATTTTACTAAAATACAGACTTTTTTTTAATGGCAAGAAAGCTGACTTGTCTTAGACAAAGCTGACTATATTCGACAAGTAGTCAAAGAGCAGGTTACAGGTTTTTCTATTTGCCACCTATCTGTGTGGACTTCATAGAAGCTTTAACTGTAAAGTGGAATAAACAGCATGTGAAAAGCAAAAAGTTGTTCTGGAAGACTCTCATACACTTTGAAAATATGAACTTTTTGTTTCTTTTTTCTCCTCCTCCTGATCAGCTTTCCATTTCTACCGTATTTTAGTCACTTCCAACACGGACCATATTTGTACATCATTAGATGTGTGGTGAGAAAACAGCTAAATCACAAGCCTCATCATCATTATGGGAAAGTTCAAAAGGGTAATCATTGATCACTATCAGTTCTCAACGTACCACTGAAGAGGGGACATCAATCCCTGCCTCTTCTCGGCACACTACACATGCTTACACACATACTAATCATCAGCAGAATGAACACCATAAACAAAACTTCTCCATAAAGAGAAAAATGACAGTTAATAAAGCTGTCATTATCTTTTAGAAATTAAAATACTGCTTAGTAAAACAACAGCATTCTGTACTGTGGCATAATCTGCTTATGTGTTAAGGAAAACCAGCCCTCACCACTTTATAGGCTATACAGAGGAACATGTTTCATTAATGGTTTAAAGTCTTAGGCTTTACTCTTAATTAAACCCCAATTTCAACAGTGAATAAATAATGGAATACTACACTTATGTGAAGTGGTATTTGCTTGCCAACCTATTAGTGTAAAAACCACTGAATTATTTAAGTAAATAATTAGCTCACACAGATCTCATTTTCCCCTCTTCTCCCCATCTCTTTAATGTTTCCTCTTAATTGAGTCTCTAAATCAAGTCATATGAAGGATGTGAACTGCTTTGATAAAGCTTGTGGCACTGGAATTCACTGCGAAGGACTCTGCTTCACCCTTTCATTGCAACGTCTCAGATCTCAGGGAAATGAAAGGGGAATGAGCAGTTCACACCAAAGGACATCACAACTCTCCTTCCTTCCCTCCTTTGCACATGCAAGTACTTGGGACCATATTGTGAGGAGGAAGGAGGCAAGAGAGAAATGTCATCAGGAGGAAACAACGTGCCTTACTGATTCATAGGAAACACCTAATGTCTCCAAAGCAGATCAGTTCCAGTTGGATTGATAATATCCAGGATGCTTCTGCTTTAAGCAGAATAAATGGCTATATGGGCTTACCTGAATCTCCTCCTGAAAATAAGAGGATCCCACTATGTGTTGTATAGAGAGAAATAGGAGGTTAGAGAATTTTGCTTGTGCAAGTGGAACAGCCATCTCACTTCCATTGCTGGACATGCAGGCCACAACAGCATCTCCCGATGAAGGAGGCTGGTAGGTAGCCACGGAAGAACACACAATACTACCTGAAGAAGCCCCGAGAGGAAGATAAAATATAACATTAAACATGGGTTTATTGCTTCACAATAGGGTCTTTTTGACTGGAGATCTTATACCAGATCCACACTGAATCCTTGTTTGATATATTATTGGAAATCTAAGTCTATCATGTATATTTGGAAGCTAAGAATTTTAGGAAACATTGCCTGGTTGGACATCCCTAGACACACAACAAAAAGACACATACTTTATTTTAAAGGAGTATGTTACATACTGTAGTAAACTATACAGAAGATAAAATTTGTTACATAGAAGAAAAGTCTTTCAGCAAGGAAGAAAGAACATACTGAACTTTGCTAGACTGTCAACATGAGACATTCACAGGTTTCTGCCATAGAGACATGCTCAGGTATCAGCTGGAGGACAGGTGACCACTATTTTTTGACTCTTTTGATCACTGAGTTCCACTCAAACTTTGAGCAAGTCCTCAATTCTTTAAGCTTTCACTGTCCCACCTGTAAAATGGGAACAGCTGTTACAACAGGTATCCACCTCAGGAGATTTTCGGGCATATTAAAAAGCACAAAGATAATAAAACAATTATTGTTTTTAAAATATTCTTCCTTACATCTATGCTTGTGTTCATTCATAGTAAAATTTACTCATTACTGATACAGTCCACAACTGTATTTTATGATGTAAATTAAGCATTTAAATACATCTAAAAATAACACAAGACATGAGCCTGAAAAGTTTATGTGTTTGATAAGAACACATACAAAAATTACCTACACCAGGTCTGTATATAAACAGTTTGTTGATATATTAGAATCTGCCTGTTACAGCACCACATCAAAGCCTTTACTTTTTTCTTTTTTTCTTCTTATCTGGTCAGAGAAAATTTCTTCTTCCTCTCCTTTCCCCCTGCTTTTCCTTTTACATACCAACATGTGGCTTTAAGATTAAGGAACATTACTTAAGATTAAGCATCACACAGAGCATCACAAAATACTTGCAGAGCGCATCCCTGTAAAACAGTTGAAACAGATTTTCTAAGACACAGCATGATAAAATAGTTATTGCAAGGGTCTTGTGATAGAGGCAGACCAATGACTCCTATCCATTTGCCTCATAGTATCTTATTTTCTGCATAAATATTCTTCTGGGCAAACATGGTTACTGACATGGCAGAAGAATCTTGAGTGTTTGAGCAAAGTAGTTTTGTTTCTATGCCTTAGTTTGGATAACATGTTATTTTCTTATTAGTCACAGTCAAAGTGCATCAAACATAATTAACCCAAAACCTCTCTAAATCAATCCAGATCCATTCAAAATAATGCATTCCCATCTCATTACACAGCCTGCTAATCTATTCAAGCCTTCAAATTTATTCATGAGACAAAGGTAATGAATGCAGATTCTTACAAACTCAATACAGTTGTTAGATTTTGAAACATTCCTCATATTATGATCTCATTTACTTTTGCAGCATAAACACAGTTAGATTTAGGCAATGCATCAAGACTGGTGATTCACTAAATAGGCTCCTTTCCTGATGCTCAACACCGAGTCGATGTCCCAACAGTGGCCATATTCCCACAAACCACATTCTCCTTCAATCCTCAAAATATAAACTACATAGGTTCAGAATGGCCTTAAAATCTTCACTTTAATGCAGTTACACAATCTTGACTTCATTTGCTTAAAATAAAATAAAAAGCTCCTTCCAATTTAGACAAAGGGAGGAAAAAACCTCAAAATGAGAACTTTTTTTTTTTTTAATCGGGGCCTTCAGCATGTTACTATAGGGTATCAAATTCAAGCCAAACTGGTATGTGTAGGCACACAGATTGCAAAGCAAGAAAAAGCCACGTACAAGAAGTTTTGCTTCAGAAAGGTTACTTTTGGAGGATTAAACACAGTGGTGGGCATTTGCTTCCCAAGCCCTGCCATGCTAGTTTAATAGTAAGCGTGGTCACATCTGCCCTTCAGATGTAAAATAATCCTGTGCTTTTTGATGCCTCCTGCACACTGGTTTGGCACACATATTTATACTTCTTTATGTGGGGGTGTGTGCGTATATATATATATATATATATAAAGCTTCCTGAAACCACAGATATAGGACTTGCTACTTCCAAGAGGAAGGATCAAACCACTGACAAAAGAAAAAAAATAAGTTTAAGTTTTCAAAGCTAAATAAAAACTTATGCATAACGCTTTAGATTTACTAAAAAAATCTACCAATCAAAGCAGAACAAATCAATGTGTTTATTAGTATTTGGTAGGTACTAGTCAGCTGATATGTGAGCACTGAAACCTTTACCATCCATGACTACTTGCACTACAAAAAATAATAATATTCTACTATTCTCACACAAATACACAGAGCACTGTTACAGAAACTCAGCTAAACCACAACCCACCTTGGACAGGGATTGATTTTTTTTTTTTTTTTTAAACTGACATATCAGGCAATAGCTGCAATTATTTCTGAGTTAAAAAAAACTTGCACTCTTCTTGAAAAAAGTACAGTAATCAGCTGAATTAAAACTGTGGCCTTTAACTTATAACACACACAAATTCATTGATGGCAACTGAATTAATCATGTAGCCTATATACACACACACATACACCATAAGCAGATCACAAACACAAACAAAACAGGATTTTCAATTTGTCCTAAAGGAAATAGGATATCACTCAAATCATTTTTGAAAGTTATTCCTTTTGCTCACAAGGAGTAACTTTGTATTTATCCTATAGCAATGAACAGGCAGCCTGTGACCCTGCATGTTATTCATAAGGATGCCATCCACTCTAAGCATATGTGTAAGCAAAGCCTATTAAATCTATGGGAATACTCACTCTAATAGTTAATAGTAGTTAAATCCAAAAGTTAGCTGCTTCTGCCCTAAATTCCAGCACCCTCACAGCAGCTTCCCTCTGTTTTCAGCGTGTGCTGTCCCAGGCAAACCACGCTACCTTGCGCCTGTGCCAGCGCCCATGGGATCCGCTCTGGAGCAGTGCCTGCGGGTGGGCTGCTCCTCTCCAGGACAGCATCATCCCCTCCAGCCTTTGCCTTTAAGTGGATATCTTCACTAGGCTATATCATATTGCATGTTGAAATAGCCAACACCATAAAGAGCCTCTCAGCAAGGTTCCCAACCAGACACCAGACCCCTGTCTTTCAGTAAAGTAACTCCTGATGGTGTCCACAGGGCAGGATCACTTTCTGCCAGGAGAGGTGGAAAAAGAGAGGGCAAACGGTGCCTGGTTTAAGCACAGCATTATTCCTTTTCTATTCTGTGCACACCACCACCTCCTTGTGCTGCGGACCTCGTAAAAAGTACTTGAAAAGCCAATAAAAGAAGTTAGATAACACCAAGTTTTGGAACGTGAAGATGCTCACTGAAAAGCTCATTGAAATGGGACAGCTGTTTACTCTCTCCATCAGAGTTCTATATTTTCCAGGCTCCTTCCTTCACTGTTCTTGATTTCCATGATAATCGCAGAGATATGCCTTAAAGAAAAATGAGTCCAGGAGGTACAGTTGCCAGTGGAAATAATCCTGCTTTAACACACACATTTGAATTCTGTCCGTGACCCATTCCCAGCCACAGTAAACATCTCTTGCATTCAGCAGGATAACAATGCTTGCAAGAAACCAACTGCTTTAATAAGTTACGGAATAAGAGCTCATAAAACAGGAACAGCCTTTCATTCAGAACATCTCTGTGAAATCATGAATCAAAGACACAAAGACATACCAAGTTAATTAGACATATGAGGTCACACTGACCATAGTCTAGCTGGAATGCGGCGGGCAAAACAGCCCTCCGCCCGCTGAAAGCACTCTACTCTTTTTTTTCCCCAAAGTGATTACCACTTTATTTTTTTCCGTTAAATATTCCCACTAGAAGGCAGTGAAAAGGGGTTTGCAGTGCAGCAGACACTCAAAGTTTTTCCCAAGTCCTACTGAATTACTTTACAGTGAGAAATCAATAAACACATCAGTGAAAGCCCCGCTGCTTTAAACCCTCCGGTGCGCAGCAGTTCGGAGCCCGCGGGTCCCAGCTCCGCCTCGCGCGCGCCCTGACAGCCCATCCCGCCCGCGGAGCAAGGCCAGAAGGGAGGCGAAGACCCGCGCGGCGGTACCTGGCGCGGGCGCCGGGCGGGCTCCTGCGCGCGGCGCTGCGGCTGAGGCGC
>NW_020456198.1:1000583-1031428 GCF_003342845.1 Nothoprocta perdicaria
GGCCGCCCGGCCCGGCGCGGGGCGGGGCCGCCCGGCCTACCGCACTCTCTGGAGTAGCCGCGCCGCGCTGGCGCGCGCTGCTGCGCGGCTCTCACAGAGCCCTGGCTGAGGCGCCGAGGCCTCTTTAACCCGCGCAGCGCTAAGCGCAGCGCAGCGAGCGCGCGGGTTCGAAACGGGGACGGGCTCCGAGGTCCGAGGCCGAGCAGAACATCCACTGCTTCGTGCCAAGAGGAAAGAACCCTGCTAAATGAGAAACTATGCAAAAACCGCAGTGCACAAGAAAACGTTATTTCCCAAAAATGCATTATACTACAAGAAAGCCCCCAAAACCCTCCAAGTTCTGCAAATCCTAAATTTGAAATTACATAACTATTTTTAAGGATGAGTATTTTTATCAAAATTATAACGCTAGCAGTTCAGAAAATGGAAGTTCTTCTCCATTCTGTTAAAAACCATAGATCTCTATCATAGAAGTATAGTATGTTTTACTTCATTAAAATGATACAGATAGAAAAACATACTTACCTTATTTGCTTTTATTTCCTGAGTAGAGCTTCATTTTTGTGCCTCCTGTTAAACTAAATGCATGCTTAGTATTTAATTTTTTCCCCTTATATTTCTACTAACCATATTTCTAGGACACGCATTTAGGCATCTTAATCCTTAAACATAGAATTATAGCAAATTTACTCTCAATTATTAGCTATACAAAGTCAATTATACTTGCAAGCTACATTTTTTTTACATTCAAATAGACAACAAACTTTACCAACTGCCAAAATTAAATGATAGACTCCTACAGCAGCACTTCAGAAACTGCCAGAGAAGCAGCAGCTTCCCAGAGAACCCTTCCCCTTCTCCTGCACAAATTTATAAGTTTGCCCTAACTAAGCTCAGGTGTCACCAAGCAGCCCCAAGGCCGGACACGCGGGTTCAAAAGCGAGGCCCCGCCCGCCGCGATCCCCGCCCTGAGGGCGGTGACGCTCCTCATGGCCCTGTCTCCCGCACCGCCCGGGCGCGCATGCGCGGGGGGTTGCGCGCCGCCATTCGCGGCCTGAGCGGCGGTTGGGAAACGGTTGGGAGCCGTTGGGCGCGCGGTGGGTGCTCGGCAGCGCCTCGGCCGCCTCTCAGCCCGCGGAGTGGTAGCTTGGCCCCAGTACATCCTTTTCTTTGGATAAGTGTGTGGCGTTTTGCTGAAGTTAAGGAGTGTGCAGGCGGGTGCGTTGCTTTGCGGGTGTGTTAGAGCTCCCCGCTGCCGCCGTACCTGGCGAGGGCGAGCACGTTGGCCTGCGGGCGGTGCGGGGCGGTGAAGGGCTCGCGGTGAGGTAAGGACTCTTGTTCTGGCCTTCCTTCTAAGTGAAGCGGGGAGGCGGTGCAGGGCGGAGCGGGGACGTGGGCAATGTGTTGACTTCTGAAAGCCCTGAACAGAAAGTATGTTCACACTGGGCTTCTGGAACATCTGAAGGTATAAACTGCTATTATATATGAACTGTTAAAACAACTCTTGTGCCATGAGTCCTGTGCTAAGAGACATGTTCAGTTTAGCATGCATGTAACTAACCCAGAGGCTTACATCTTAAAACAGATGTGAAAAATAGCTGCATATTGTGTATGCTCATGCCATCCTTTTTGTGAGTATTGATTCTGTTATTTCTGTTCTGGGAAGTGTGTTTATAAAGTATGGCTTCTACAAAGTCGCATAGTAGTTGCTTTCCAGAACTCTAAATGCTTGTGTTCATTTACATTATCTTTTTCATTATGAAGAAATGATTAAGTTGTAGAGAGTAGCTTGATGAGAGAATCTTCCTTTTTTCTTTTTTTTGTTGCTGCTATTATGAATGTCTTATCTTTGACTGTTTAGAAGATAATTCTGTGGAAATCAGAGATGTTCTTCTTACAGAATTTTAAAGACACTAATACTGTCATGAATTGTAAACTACAATAATCTTTTCTTTTTCTGTTTTGATAGGGCTGTGCAGTCAGTGGTTGCTTCTCCTGCTTGATTTGTCATGATAACTCCAGCCTTTGAGCTGAGCCAGGATCCAGACTTTCTTATAATAATAATCAAAATACCTTATGCCAGAGCTTCAGAGTTTGATATATATTTTGAAGGGGAAGACTTTAAATTTTATGCCAAACCTTACTTTCTCAGGTAAAGATGGTTGTATAGAGCTTTGCACTTCAAAAGATCAAAAAGAAAAATTTCAATTTTGAGGCCTTCAGAGCATGCCCCATTTGTAGTAGCAATGGTGATTTTGGCCTATCTTATAGGTCTGGTCCCTTTGTCTCAAGGTTTTTAATCACTAAAAGGTATTCATTTGATTGCTCTAAATTTGCTCAGATTTCCATATATAAAGTGGCAAAACAATTCGTTAGATGTATGTAATTCTTATAGAATAAGTGTGCCTTTTCACCACTGAGAACCAGGTAGCATATACTTAGTGATGCATGTGTTTTGGTGTGTATCTCCACATGGGGAGGATAAGTGGCTATATTCTCTTTTTGCTGTTACAGAATTCATGAGACATTCAGTCAGATCTCTTGTCTTTTTTTTCCCCTGCAGATTGACCCTACCTGGAAGGGTTGTGGAGGATGGCAGAGAAAAAGCATCTTATAATACAGATGAAGGTACCAGTTAATGTTACTCATGTGCATGCTACTGGAAATACAGTATTAACTCTCCAGTAACATGGTTAATTTCACAGAGCTCTTAACTTATGTGCAATATTTTACTAAAATGTAAAACGTTTCTTCTGTTTTATGATTTTTTGTCAGGGAAGGATTAAAATTAAAATCAAGTTTGTTTTCTGTTGGCTTTTATTATGCAGTGTAAGTTAAGAGACTACAACTGGTCAAATAGTCTTTTTTTGTATTGTTAAAATCTTTGTTTTTAGTGAAATTAGCTAAGGAAGTATAGAAACATGCATAGAGATGGGTACATAACATATTTTCTGCTTGTAACTCAATTTGTGAGCCTTTTTCATAAAAATAAAAACTTCTTTTAAAAAATTTTCATTGCTTGTTTAATGCAAAGCTAATAACTATTTGACTTTTCATTAAGGAACTTTTACAATTCACTTACCTAAGGAGATGCCTGGCCAATATTTTGAGGGACTGGATATGCTGACCTCTCTTTTGGCACCAAAGAAGTTGAAATCAACACCTTTAGTGGAAGAGATAGGTACAACAACAAAAAATCTTATTTATCTTAGTGATATATATGCATGTTAAATAGTTATACAAATAGTTTTATATAGTGGTGTACAAATGGAGTTACCTAGTGCTGTATGTAGGAGGATAAACTCTATTACTATCTAATCCAAGGTACAATGTAAGTGAATGAACCTGAATGCATGGATAAATATCAAGGAGTACTTGTAGGTGATCTGCTTTTCATATTAATAATTTAGTTACGTGTACACTTTCCAAAATATATTTTTAACACGTGCTAAACCTCTGTAGGTCTGTGGCCCCTCTAGTGGCTGTATAATGAACAGACATTTGAGTATTTTACTTCCTACACATGTAACTAGTTTTTCAGCTCAAATAGTAGAAGCCCAGAAGTAAAATAAGAACTGTACGTTCCAGGGGATGACCTGCTTAGGGACATCATTTTCATAGAAAAAAAAAAAAAGACTGTGTGTTTAGTGATGTGAGTATCTGTTTTAAAAGATTACTATTGTTACATAGTTTTTATTATGGTGATCTTAGAAAAAATTTCTGTTCATGAGGAAATCAGTGGAATCACTATTTCAGTCTTTGAGTAACTGAGTATAAGTTTTTCTGGTCTCTCTTTTGGGAAATTGGGGAATTTGGGAAAGGAGTTAAGTTATTGATATAAGGATCTACTTGTATAAAATGTTAACAACCAATGATTTTTTTAATTTTGGAAACTACTTTTATTGTAAGACTATTTTTTTACTTCAAGTCTAATCCAGTGATTTTGTGTAAACTGATACAATCATATACTATGCCTCTGTTCCAACAGAAGTGGAATACGTGGGGCTTGTGTGAAAGAAAGCAATGCTTTTGCACACTACTGATGATGAGGGTTCATGTCCTTTTAGAGGAAAATGTCATTGGGAAATGAACCCAGCAGACAGCAAAATCTGGCAGATTGTAAACATTAGTAGAGAACACGTATGTTGTATAAAAACAATCTGCTCTTGTCTTTGTATTGTCTTTGTTCTGTATATATGAATGAGATCTGTTATGCCTCATTTGCATTCAAACCACTCAGTTTAATAGCTTGAGAAATTCTCACTAATGTTAGCTGGATAAAGGAGATTTGGAGATGTGTGTTTGTTCCATTTGCTGACTCTCTTCTGTTTTCTGGAAGTTAGTTGGCACAGTTATATAAGCTTTTTAAGATACATAGTAAATAAAAAGCTTACTCTACTGTCAGTGTTTTGTCTTGTTATTAAATCATGTATGTTTTGGGTGGTATAAGCTTATCACTCATTCTCTGTGCAATGTACACAGCTGACTCTGCTCACTTTTCTGAAGAGGAAGAGGATGACTTTGACTGGGAAATTGAGCAGACTCCATACGAAGAAACTGCAGAAAGTGCTCTACAGCAGAAGTACTGCTATGGATTTGGGAATTTGCACTCAGAGGTGTTGCAGCGCCTGCAGGTGGGTGATTCCTTTTCCTCTTAGATCTTCAATGTAACTTAGGATTTACAGCACTTCTGGTTGGTTAGGCTTCCTGGTTTGTTTCTTAGTTCGAGATCATTACATCATAGCTTTTCCTCATTATCTTATTATATGACTGAGTATATCCTACTCTTCATGTAATGGTAAAGGCAAATGTTCCCTCCTGCAGAAAGCAGATGTGGTCGAGAGCAAGTTAACTGTGGCAGCTGAGAAAATAGCCCGGTGTATTTCTGCAGTGTGATTAGTGAAAAAGGAAAGAGACCAAGTGTTGCTGGCCCAGAAGGAAAAAGGAGAAAAGGGAGGGTGTAGATGGGATCCTACATGTGCAAGTGGGCTGCTATGGGCAGCACAAATAGGCTAGCCTTTAAAGGTAGAAAAAGGCCTGTATGAGGTAGATTGTCAGGTGACTAGTTCTGGCAGCTTAAACAGTCTTCAGGCTGTGCAATTAATACTCCTGTTTTTACATGATACTGTCTTTTCTTCTGGCTTCAAACATTCAGTGTCAACATCAGGTATATTTTAGATGTATTAAATTTTAAAACCTTTAACAAGGATGATGCAGATTTAAAGAAAAAAATCAAGCTGGCTATAGGCTTTCATGATTGTTGCATTAAAATATATTTTATTGTGTAATTCATGGTTATTGTTGTGTTCTTAAATTTTGTCTTCTGAAGAAGCAAAGGCTATAACTTTAAGTGCAGTCTTCCTGTTTCACCATGTTATTTTGAGGATCTTGGTACCAAGAGGTACTTGCCTCTCTCTCCCTCGCTAAAGCTGATTTCAGATGTAAAATAAGCTTGTTAGCAGCTAAAATTATAATTTCACTAGTAAACAGAAGACAAGACATCTGAAAATGGGCTCTGGTTTATTGTTCTTAAAGACCTCCAGCAATTGATTTCTGTTTTTTGTCTCCTTTATTCAGGAGTAGCATTCCTTAAATCTAGCATCAGATTGTGAATGAAAATGTTCATGAAATGTAATTGTCCATAGAGCTTGAACATAACTGAGTTCTCTATTGCTTCTAAACTTAGGTTTATAGTCTTATGGGTTTATGTATTTAAATCAGGATAAGTAGTGGTCATACTGTAATTTTCTGCTTATCAGAGCCTGAACTTCTCAGATAACTTTGCCTGAGCTCTTTGATCAGTGTTGTTCTGTGATAACTTGCCCTATTTCAAGAAGTGGTTAATAGCTGGCTGGAATGCTGGCTGGGAATGCAGACTTATTTTCTTGATTGGTCTGTGTTGTCTGGAATATGGGACACCTGTTAAGTGATTTGAGTTTCATAGTAGCTCAGGAGAGAGAATAGGTAATTGTTGTCAGAGATTGAGAGTAAAATTAGCATAGATTGACTGATAGTTCTGATTTTTTTCTAAATGTGAATGTTTTGCTTGGTCTAAAAATACAACAATTATATTCTTAATGCAAAGCCTTAGAAATGCTTTATAACAAATTTTCTGAACACAGTAGTGCACTTGTTAAAGATTAGCAGTCAGATTTATTCACTATTATCTGCCTTTGTGTTTATATTATGCCTTTGCCATAACTGAATTATAGAAATTTACTAGAAATGCTTCAGAGGGTTAGACTGCTGTGAAGTACTGTGTAAAGAGGATGATGCTGAATGATTTATTGTGTGTAGTAAAAGAAATGGAAATGTGATATCTAAATCAAGTTTACAGACTGAGATGGAATTCTTCAAATTCCCTATGTGCTTGATTTATGATGAATTTACTAGGACTAGGACTGTGCTGAGGCATTGAAATTTCCTTTTGCTGATTAATTTGTAGGAAAGGAACTTTAAACTGTAGTTATTCAGCATTCAAAAGTTTCTTTAGTGGATGAATAGATTGTAGTTAATTTGCAACCTGTAGCATGCTCAGCTGCATCATAATATTGGTAGAATATAGAGCTTTTGTTAAGATATGAGATAATTTATTTTGTTAAGATATGAGAATTTTTGTTAAGATATGAGATAATTATTTATAATTTATTTATTATAAATTTATTTATAATTTATTATAATTTTTTCAATGTCCTACTTAAGTCTGCACACCAGACGATATAAGTAGTAGGTATTCAAAACATGCTAATAATGTAGCTCTAACTTAATATTGCATGAATTGTAGTATCTCAAAGTTTTGGAGCAAAAGGATCACTAATGGAGAAAGTGTTTACATTCTCCAAGTATATTTATGAGATTTACCATGAAAGTCCTGAAGAAATATATTTTCCATCAGCATTAATGTACCTCTGGTTAATGATTCCTAAAAGGATACTGAAATTTTTCATTAATTATGGAAGATCTCAAGAGTTACACAAACACAATCTATGATTTTTCTTGGATATGTTTGAGTGCTTTTATTAAGCATTACAAATTTCAGCATAGTGTCAGCCTACTTGCCTTATGATAAGAGCCTGAGTAGAATTCATAAGTTTGAAGCTTCTTAGAATTCATAATGATTGAAACTTGGTGGAATCTGGGTATCCACTTTCCACGGTTGAATCTGGATTGAAAGGTAAGCAGGTGTTTAAGACCATCTATTTTCAATAATGGTATTGAGATGCACAATTCTAGGTACAGCTCATATGTTTTAAGTGCTGACTATTATCGTTACTCTTTTTTCTACTTATGTTAATAGTGAAGGCATAGTCTGACATGCAGTAAGGAGAGATTGAAAAGTGCCTGAGCACTTCGCTCTTTTAATGCCAATAGACCTCCCTTGTAAATTGACACTATATTCTTCTACATTGTATCTTTGGCTTAGTTGACTAACTTTTGTTGCATTTTCAGGAAGAGCTCACAGAGGTAATTGACATTAAAGATCCAGATCGAGTGCCTGTAAGTGAGCGTAGGAGAAAGCGCCTAGCAGCTGAGGTGGCCAAGTTTGATCCTGATCATTATCTGTAAGTACTCTTTTTTAATTTTATCTGGTCAAGTGAAATTACATCAGTTTTTGTTTTTGCATTTAATCACGGTTAAGATATACAACTAAATTATTGTATTTCTGTGTAACCTGATAAAAAGGATGGTTCTGGAGATGTAGTGACAAACAAATATTCTGTTTTAAGGAAAATGGAGACTGGGTAAGATTAAGTTAGCTTTAAGAAATATTGAAGACATTAAAGAAGTTAATGTGAGAGTACATGTTACAATTCACATTCAGTGGACTGGATAGGCTGTGTATAATTAAGAAGCTTTCTTGCATAGTTAACTTTTCTTGAAGTTTTTACAGTTCTTATTTTTCATTGTATTGTTTGGCTTGAAGGAAAAAGCAAATAAGAGGAGGCTTAGAACTTGGATGTTTTAATATAAATGCTTACCGAATTACTATACTGAGTGGCTTTGTACTGAGATGGCAGTATATCTTCTGTAGAAGTCAGTTCCCTGCCCTGTTCTCAGACTTCAGATTCTCCAGCTGCATGTGTCTCTTCTCCAAAGTATGCCTCCTTTGAAAATTGGAGAACTTTCCAATGAAGACAGTTGCTGTTCTAAGTCCTCTCTTGGAAATGCTTTTCCTTAAAATAGGTCCAAGATTTATTTACCTACATGTCATTCTACAAACTTATCATTTTCCTATGCTTCTGGATAGTTTTTAAGAGGTTGAGGAAACTTGAGAGAGGTACTAGAAAATAATATTGTTTATACTTTAATAACAACAATTTTCTAATTTATAGCTCAGAGTAGATACTGTTCAGATTTGTGCTTGTTCTTTGAAATTGTATTTCTAAATAACCTGTAGCCTAGTTCTATTCCTTCTGTGCATAAAAATGGTGGTGGCCAGTAATAGGACAAGAGGAAATGGCTACAAACTGAAACATCAAAAGTTCCATGGGAACTTAAGGAAAATTTTCCTAACAGTGAAGGTGACAGCACTAGAACAGATTGCCAAGAGAGGTTGTGGAATCTCCTTCTCTGGAGATCTTCAAAACCTGCTTGAATGCCATCCTGTGCCACCTGTTGTGGGTGACCCTGCATGTGCAGAGGAGTTGGACAAGATGATCTCTGGAGGTCCCTTCCAACCTTAAAGATTCTAATCTTTGATTCTATCAAATATCCCCACATGTGCTATAAACTGAAATAAACAGCACATGACACTTTTTTCCAGAGCTGATTTTTTTGAAGATGAAGCCATTAAGCATGTTTTGAAATACAAACCATGGTGGATTGATGTCCATAAGAAAAAGACAGCCTTGAATGAAGAAAGCTGTCAGGAACATGACAGGCAAACTTTTGGTAAGAATCTGTGTCAATTACTTGTGGTTCTGTAATATGTGCTAGACTGTTGTTTTTGAAGAAATGCATGGTTTTAACTTAGCATTTTCCATCTTAAAACTACTGTTATTTATAGAATAGAGAAATAGTTTGCATTGTGCCTTTCTTTCTCTTCAGAGGTGAGTTACATACTGAAATCTTGGGGAGTGTAGTTGCCTGGAAGTCATAATACATGATAAATGCCTAAGATCAAACCACCACTTTATTGGTTAGTTTTGTGTGGACTTGAATTTGATATCTTTTGCCTTCCTGCCTTCCTTCTGTCTCTAAAGGTCCTTTCTAACCTTAAGGATTCTGTGACTCTAATATCTTCATGTGGCTGGGTAAAATAAGGTACTATCTGGTGTTTCAGTTATGTAATGGCAGTGACCCTTGCCCTCTCTCCTTTTTTCTTCTTTTGATTACTTAGTTACTGTTGTTGAAAGGAAAGAGCAGCTAATGATGACAGAAAATTGAATGAAGGTTTGAAACCAGTGGAGACTACTAAACATGAACTAGTTGTGGTAAAAGAAACCACCATGAGAGGGAGTACAGGTTCTACTTGAAAGTCTCCCAAGAGTGAAAATAGAAGAGGGCAGGAGGTAGGTCTGAGCTATTGGATCTGGAATTTGATGATCAATTGGATGAATTACTTCTGTTTTTTTTCTCTTGTCAATTAGCTAGCCTGAGTTACAACTGCTGGTTTTCTTATGACCTGCAGTAGCTTCTATTTTTACTTTGTCCACTTAAGTGGAAAAGGCCTGAGGCCACATAAACAGTCTTCATTTCACTTCTATGCCTGTATGCCACTTCTACTAATTAAGTGGACAAAGTAGCACTTGATGAGGCACAACTTGTACCTTGTACTAGGCTTCTTGCCCTATCAAGCTTGCACAGATTTCTGTCTCATGTGGAAAAAATTAGATTCTTGAAACATGTGTGGTCTCATGCTTCTACCCAAGTACACAGAAATGCAGAGAAGAGATGGAAATCACATTACAAGAGATGTTGCATTTTGACCTATAGAAGCTTCTTCTCAAACATGAGATGGTATATAATTTGAGGGAGTGTTAATTGCAGATAAGACTGTTGAATAAGAAGTAATATCTAAGTTGGAGGGATCTTAAAATAGAAAGGATGTGACTGTACAGCCTGTTGGGCCACTAGGATACTGACACCAGTTTGCTCTTTGGTGTTTCTGTAGGCTGTGCTTTGCTGCTGCTGTTATGATGGTTCCCACCTAAGGTGTGTCTGGCATCCCTAATGTCATGTGGGAACTGATATTTCAAGTGTTACTTCTTGAAAAAGTAGATGTAAGGGAAAAGTGACATGAAAAACAGCATGTTTATTGACGATTTTGTGTTCAAAACTTTTGTTTCTTCCTTGTGATAATTTAGTGACGTCCGATTTTTATCTTTATTGCTTTCTTACTGCCGAATATTTTTGTTTTACTTTTCCAATGTCTTTGGTTACAAGGAGTAATTAGAAATACATGTGTCTTTTTTTCCATGATGTGAAAATTAACTGAAGGTCTCGGTTGATTACTGCTCTTAAATTCATTCTTGGTGATTTTTGTCTTATTTCACCTCATCGGTGTTTTTTAAATGTCTCATTAGCAGACTTTTTTGTGTTTTTGGAATGGCTGTTCTCATTAGTGTTTAGTATCTTCAGTTCTCTTTTCCTCTCACCTTAACTGTTTATTTAACCTTCTCTTTCTCCACTTCTGTGCATGGTATTTTTTCTTTAATTTTCTTTGTTAGTATACTAAGTTCATTTATTTTACTGGATATTACAATCATTGTTATCATTCCTTCTACCTTCCTCCCCCCACCTTTTTGGCCATTGGGTAGCTAAGATGATTGGCTCTGCTGTAATGTACCTCAGGTAGCAGAAATACTACAGAGCAGGTTTCGCATCATGTTTGTAGCAAAATATAATTTCAGAGGTGGCCACTCCTAAAGCTGGCAGGACCAGATCTTGTTCTCTTTTTACAGTGTCTAATGTGAGTCAGATAATACTCTGTAAAGCTTAACTAATTACACAGCCTTTCCCATGAGGGAATAAAGCTCTTGGAAAAGATTCTTGTCTGCAGCTGAAGTTTACATTAGTTTTGCTTCTGGAGATTCCAGATGACAGTTTTTTTATTTAATGATGGTCACATTCAACTCAGAAGTTGGTTTTTATTCTGTTTCAAATTGCACAACAGTAAAAACTCCATTTTAGGCAATACAATAATCTTCAAAGGTTTAGGCTGACATATGTATTTAATATAACATTAATATGAGCCAAGGATAATTTATTTTGTTTACAGTTGCTCTGATCTCTTTTTAGAATAAGAATCTCTTTTTAAAGATTCATCATCTAATGGGATGCTGAATGCTGAAATAGATACCGTGGCTGCTAATTTTGCAGACTTGAGATGAATCACTATCAGTTGTTCTCTAGATCTGTTTCTCTTGGTCTTCCTGACTTTCACAGTATGTGAACTTCAGTGGCACTGCCATGCGACATAGCAAGTATTTTTCATATGGAAAAGATTTACTGCTTATTCATGCAAAATTCTTAAAATATCAATAAGCCCCTATTTTAAAGTATTACTGACTTTAGGAGGTGACAGCAGTAAGATAGAGAGGAAAGAATGATTGATGTCTTGGTTTGTAGGAACTGCAAAACTGTTAAAGAATCATTACAAATTAGGAAATTAAAGGAAATTGTGGGATCTAGGAAACAGTCTGAGTATGGTGACTTTAGGTAAGATGACTGCAGACAAAGAACAAGTGATACAAAGGAAATATGCTGTAGATGATGTGAGAACGAGAGAAGTGTGGAAACAACATGGAAGATAATTTGATTGGAGCTACAGTTTGAATGGAGCAGTTGTAAAGAAGTTCACATAAATGGAAGATGAATAAAATAGATGCCTGATCACAGTTCATGGTGAATGTAGGTGTGTAGAGGGGTACAGCTCTGTTTTTAGGAACTGGAGTTTTATTTGCTGATAGTTAAGGCTTGTCTGATACTTTTTTTTTCCTGACAGTTTTGGGGGTTTTGAAGTTGCTCAGTCCTACAAGCTTCTTCATAGATTCCACATGGAAGGAAAAGAGTCCCTTAATTTTCAGAGTCAGTGCTGTTCTTATAAGGCACTGTGGAACTCGCAGGAAAGAGAAGTTATCAGTACTTATCAGTACATCAGCGCTGTGAAAAGTTTCAGCAGCCTTTTCTACCTTAGCAGATAGCAAAAAAATAAAAGGAATCAATGGAAAATGAGCTTAGTTCTGTTACTTTGTTTATAATATTTTCAAGTGCTTTAAAAGTAGCTTCTAAGCCCTAGAGGAAGCACTGGTCCTGTGCAAAACCTCTGGGTACTTTTTTAGTTAGAAGGAATGCATGTTGTCTTATATCTTGGGGAAAGCTTGAAAGGTAGAGACTGATAAAAGTGATGCTAACCTCGTTCCCAAGTAATATACTTTCTGTTAGATAATCTCCCCTTTCTATACTATTGTTGATCTGTTAGCTTACAGAGATACAAGTATACATTTAAAACCTGGATTTGGTTGCATTATGTTGTGGCGCTCATTTTAAAGAAGTAGATTCCTCTGGTTTCCTTCAAGTTTCTTTTATAGTGGTCATGGGCTTTCAAGACTGTGCGTGACAGGGTTGTTACCTGAGGCTCTGCTTTCATCAGAAGCTGGGCCAGCTGATCTCCGGGGTCCTTTCTGACCTAGGCTCTTCTGAGATTCTGCAAGTCAGAGTGCTACCCTTGCTTTCTGTCTTGATGGCACATTTTATCTAAGGATCCCAATACAGTTATAACCATTTGTAAGTGTCACAATAGTCTTGAAAAAGATATTACACAGGCTTTATTGTTGAATAGCCTGAACCCTACATAGAATCTTAATGATGAGTTCTGCTACATAGTATTTTACTAACACCATAATAAATCAACCTATACCTTTTGTACCTCATCTTTCAGTTTAATCTCTCTAAAAGGGACTTCATTGACTGACAGTTGTTACTGAGGAGCAATTTGAAATATGATTATTTGTACAGGAGAAAAGGATATTTTAACATGATGAAGAATAATTGTAACTTGTAGGTTTGTCTTAATTGTAGATTTTGTCTGTAGGAGATTGATTAATCTGAATGCTTTAGACTGTGTTTGCACATATACCATATGCAGTTATATAGTGGCAACAAGAGGCATGATTTTGGCACTGAAAATGTACAAAACATTTTAAATGGGAACTTCATCAAATCTTATGTTTTTAGAATTTGATAAGTAATAGCAGATACTGCTTTGTACAAACGTGATTTTGATAAGTATGCAAGTATTAGGTGAAATATTGGTAATCAGTATACAAAATATAGGTTTAATAAAGCAGAAAATATTAATCTGTTAATCACATAGTCTGTTGTATGTTTAGATTCTGGGGGAAAGGAGGGGAGAAAAAATTGGTGGTTTTGATATGTTAATTGGTTTCAGACCTGCATGATTTATTATTTGAAATCCTTAAGGAATAGGTAGATCTTTGTTTGTAAACTGGAAGTATTTTCTCCAGAGAAATTAAAAACACCTGGCACATTGTAGTAAGCAAGTAAATGAACATCTTGGAACATTTACCTTTAAGGATTGTCTAGTCTGCATCTTGTTTGCTGTTGTCTAGCAGGCCTGTGTTTTTGGTGAATGTGGTCCAGTTTTATATGATAGTCTTTTCTTCCTTTAAAATGCAAATCTTCTGAAGAGTAGTTGCCTCATTTTATTTTTTTTACAAAGTTCACTAGGAATGTCTTTGATTTCAGCTTGGAAGAGGGGGAATATAGTTTACAAAATGCACATTCCACAGGAATGTACAGATAAGTCATCCAACTCCTGTTGGTCAGCAAATGTTTTTATAAGTTAGTGACTCAATGAAGAAATAAATTAAGAAATTTACATGAAATTTGCTGATGGACTAGAGGTACATCTGTATTTGAGTTAATCGTTTGAGTTGTATTAATTTCCATTAATACACTGTATTAATGGGGGGAAAAATAGAATTGCCATAATCTTTGCTAAATTTTTGCTGAGACTTTTACTCTAGTACAATTGTTGTTTCCTAGATAACAATTGGAAGAGATTGGCTTTCTCAAGATGACATAAAAGCTGGAATTCCTTTGTGTGGGAGCTTGTGAGTAAGTGGAGCCTGGCTGGAGTCCAGAGAAATGTTTAGTTCATAAAGTTTCCAGAGGAATTTAAATCAAGTATTTCATGGTTACGTAGCTCATAGCAACATTAAGGAAGTTCATAAAGAAGAAACATACTTTGTTCATAATTTTAGTTCTTGATGAAGTGTGCTCCTACTTACATGCTGTTGACATCAAGAACATTTGTTTCCAAACATGTCATAAAATCAGAAAGTTTGTAGTAAGCTCCTGGGGTAAAGATCACCCCATGTCCCTAAGCAATCTTATGGATGAGAATGAGTTGTGTAAAGTGATGATCAGTGTTTGAGAAGAAACGTCTTTAAGAACATTTGGAGCCATTGCTGTTACAGTAAAGAAATGGTATAAAAGGAATTTGGTTTGCTGTAGATTGTAACCTTTCCTCTCTGTGCGCCTGGCTGCGAGCTCCCTGGGGCGTTAGCTGCCTGTGTACCAAGCATCCACAGCTTTGATGTGGCCCGGCTGCGCAGCCTTGGCTTGCACTGCTCAGAATGTGAGAAGGTCTGTAGAAAGATAAGAACAGTAACATAGTATTTTTGAGACAATTTATTAGACAGGATCATTAGTAGCCCAAGGGTATGAGAGATGGAAAGTACCAAGCCCGAAAAGAGAAGAATAGGGAATCAAGTTGGATCTTGTCAGGAATTGGTAAGGTTGAGTGTTGTGAAGCTGGTGGACAATGGCAACTCAGCACTATGCATGGATCCGTCTCGGGGAGCCTCAAAGACTGACCATTCTCCTTGACTGCTGTCTGCATGACCAGTAAGGACTCTTACTCCTTTGTCAGGAGATAGCAATAATTGTTCTCATTTTTAAAGTATGTATATCCTACTTGCAGATTTTCTCAGTCCCCAGCTGAACAAGTCAGAGTACAGTGACCCAAAAGAGAGGAGGTCATAGAATAATTGATAATGAGTTAAGGGTGATGTGTACTTCCCCTTAGACTTGGGCCTTGTTTTGAATGTGTGATGAGTGCTTCATTGCACTTGTTCCACTCTCAGAAATCTCCTTGGATGAGGTGATATTTTAAACTGGGACTGATAGTTACTATATTATTTTGGCTTGGAACAAATGGTTGAGGATATTTTAGCAATGCAAGAAGCCATCAGCTGTGGAACCAGTACCAATGCTTTCACCTATCCCATTCCCTTGTAGGGCTGTGTTTTGCAGGGTGACTAAGGTGTGCTTGCTGTGTCTGATTCAGAAGAGATTAAAACCATTTCTGTTGACATGGAATGCTTGCACAGTCTGGATGAAAAATTTTGCTCAGGCTTCTCGCAGTTGGAATTTTACTGAATGACTTGTTGGTTTTTTCAGTTTGTATGGGCATGGCTTCCAGTCAGTTGTCTGCTTAATCTCTGCTATTATTTCAAGGCAATTGTGCCATCTTGTCTGCATTTTAAGTATTGTACTTTTTAGACAGGTTGCCTTTTCAATATTCAATCTTGGCTGTCTGTCTATACCAGTCTGCTAGGGAAGTATTTCATGTTTGTGTCAGTGCAGATATCCAGGTATTCACAAAGATTGTTGGTACTTCAGAGGGGTTCTACTGTGCTGGTGAATGCATGCTGTACTATGCAGGGCTGTGCAACCTGGTGTTCAAAGGACTGGGTCAAGGTTTAATGAGAGTTAAGTGATAGTGACTGTGAGAATGATTTGTGCTTTTTCTGGAGTGATGAGTGGTTTGTTCTTGCTGGCATGCTACTTTTGAAGACAGTGTGGAAGTGTATAGCCTGTTAAAATCAGTGTGTCACTTGTATGTTTGTAATTTACTTTTTTATAGTTGTATTCTCTGAAGAAGAGAGAGAGCAGCTGAGAAAATTCAAAAATAAATCTTATCTTCTGGATAAAAGAACCCGTCATCATGTATATCTCGGTTTAATTGATATCCTTCTGGCCTATTGCTATGAAATCTGTGTTAATGAAGGAGACAAGAATGTAAGTAAAAAAGTTTATTTCAAGAAACTAATGCCAGACTCCATACTGTCAGTGGGGAACCTTACCATCTAATGTGAAGTTACTCTTACCTCCCAACATTACAAATGTGATGAGTAAATTATAATCTCGATATGAAGCCCTTCATTTTCTGGTGGGGGGCACTTCAGTGTTATGACTTCTAAATGCTGTGAGGCTCTTCTGGAGAGAAGCGCTTTAGCTGTAGTTAAGAAGTGGAAGAAGAAGCAGGAGATTGCAAACAAGTATTTTTCTTGTGATTTGTATTGTGATGCAGAACATCTTGATTTACCTAAATAAAGATTCCGTAAAGTTGCTGTTTATGAAATGAAGATTCCTTCTTCCTTTTTTTCTGGATAGCTTTATATACCTATTTAAAAACAAAACAAAGTTGAAAATTAAGTCTGCAGGACTGAGAGTTTAGTGTTTTATAAAGGCTACCATTGTATGCTTTTAATAGAAGAGATTCTTTTAAACACTTCTAAAACTGTCTGCTGAATATGGAAAATGTTTGCTGAAGCACTGAAGCATTCTGGAAACTGTGGTGGAGCATTTAAAAACTTAAGATTAATGCTTTTTTCTGCCTTTAGTAGAAGTCACAATTCAGGGTTTGCTTTTTCACTGGGGCGAGGTTAGCTTAAATGTAGTTCTTTATGTATATTCTGGTGTTTGCCTGTCTCTCCTGTAAAAGTACCTGGCTTTATTTTGTGTTTTATATTCTAGGCTTTTTAGAGGATATAAAGAATTAAAAAGGTAGAAATTTAATGTGGAATCAAACTAATGAGATTCTGTGCTGTCCTGTGGAAAGCTTGCATTTCAAAATGATGCTGTATCCCAGATACAGCTTTATTTCTAGCATCTCCTCTGCTGAGGCTAACTGGGGGTGTTTTCTGCATGCTTTTAATCAAAATATTGGAAGAGAATCAAAAGTGTCTCCTTATCAGACTGAATTGAGACATGGATCTTAAGAATATAGAGAAGTGTGCAGACATATCTGTTCAACAGAGCAATCATAGAATTGTTATTGTATGGTTTTGTGCTGTACAAAATCACAAATATGTGAGGTTTTTTATACATGAAAAATGTTATTGATCCTTGCAATAGCCTTACAGTATATGTGGAAAATGCATTGCTTTTTTAAAATGGGAAAATGAAGGCTTTCAGGCCACACAAATCTTTATTAGAGCCAGGATTATAGATCAAGGCTTCCTGGCTTTTAGCCCTAATCATCCCACTAGACCACACTACCTCACAAATCCTATGAATCTGTCACATTTTAAGAATAATGATGTTTTACATGCACTGCTGGCTTCAGGACCTTCTCTGAAAGCCAAGTCTTGAGCTGTTTTCACAGAACAGGGCACTTTAGTTTCAACTGTTGATTCACTAGGTAGATTCAAGTTTCTCTTGCTTGGTGAAAAGTGTATTGAGGGATAGAATTTTTCTAATGCAGTTTTTCCTGTGATTACTATTTTGTTTTAAAGACTTGTGCTTAGCCTGGATATTCCCCAGTATGGAAGCATGTTTAATTTTAATGTACCACATAACAATACCATTTTAATGTGGTCCTGTGGTTGTTTCAATGCATGTAATATAATTACTGCTTCATATACACATATGTTTCATATGTGTATGAATATATTACTGCTTCATATACACATGTTTTTAAATTATTGCTGGCAGGTTATCCTAAGTAGTTTAACAGCAGTCTTGAACACTGATTTAGATAATACTTGTTTTATTTTTCCCTCTCTTAAAATCAGGTTGAATCCGCTTGGAATGTCAGGAAACTGAGTGCCACACTGTGTTGGCTGGAAGTAAGTTAAAACTTTAGTGCATTATTATTTTTAGAATTGCGTGTTGCTTTTTGAAAGGCTACTCTTTCAAGTTTATTGTATATTTAATAAATATTACAAGAAATCGATCATTGTACTTTGAAATTGTTTACCAAGAAGCACATAGGCCTGTGTAGTAAAGTTGTTACATATCTGGGATTGGAAAGGATTTAACCTGGCCCGCAGATCATGATTTCTCATGATGGCAACAAGCTAGAAAATTCCTTAAATTACTAAGCTATGTTGTAATTTGCAGAATAAAATATTAACTTTTGACAAGAGTTTGGGGTCCACCCTGCAAATGCTTCTAATGGTTATAAAAGTTGTATTTGGTAATAAGATTTTTTCTGCTGAAAACTAGCTTTTGTAAATCAGTGAGTTTTTGCTTTTTCTTTTGCTGGTGCAGAACATTCAATGAGCAAGTCTTGAAGGAGTACTACTAAAATGCAGTTTCACTCTTGGATTTTTCAGATCCGTATCCCGACACAGCATGGGAGTTTTCTGTGTGTGCTTATTCTATAATGTAGCAGCTCTTGGCACTGTTTCTGCCAACAGTATACTTCACACCCAGAAAATTCAGTCTCCTGGCACCAAGCTGTTAATAAGTATATCTGTTATATAAACCATGTAGAGGCGGGTGCTTTCATCAATCTGTAAATAAAACTGTATCAGCTGTGGTTTGTTTGAACTGACTGCTGTTTTTCTGTGCATGTGCATGCACATACCTTAGACTCTATATATTACTAAAAATGATTAAAACACTTATCAGTAATACTTAAAAATGAAAAAGGTATTGAGATACGTAATGTGAAAAGGCACCGGCTTTCAGCAAAGCATTTATATTAATTTTAATAAATTGAAAATTCAAGATATATTCAAAAACACCTATTTGATAAATGGGATATTGTCTTCTAAGAGTGAATGCTGGAAAGTAAATTACTCTCCACATTAACTCACTAGTGCATATGGACAGAGTAGGTTAGAGGAGTTCCTCACTCAAAGTGAGACAATGAACTGCCTTCCCTAGGGAGATGCATTTATGCCTGTCTAAAATATCTGCAGCGTCCATGAAAGGCAGTCATGTATCATTTTGAAACAGCTTATATGTGCATATGTGTTCTGTTAATATCATGTGTTTTTAATTTTTATTTATTCTTAAAAGGCTTTTTATAGCTTCCCTTTAATATACATAATAATATGGGGCAGATGTAATTCATTGCTCTCTTCTAAAGAATGGCTGAGTTTAGAGTTAGATGTTTTATTTTAGTTTTCGCGATGTTCTTTTTAAAATTCAAAGCCACCAAAATATATTGGACTTTTGTTATCCTGCCATGCAAGCCAAATGTGCCGTATCTTGTTTCTGTTTGATATTAGCATAGTGGCTTTCATATTTTTTGAAATACCGATTGCAGATATATAAAAGGACTTTTCATTCTATGCTGTTACGACTTCTCCTAAATTAAGGTTTTTATCAAAAATGCTCACTAATTCAGTTGTTGTTGATGCCTACAGAGTTTTACTAGCATTCATGAGGTCCTGGTATCCTTTGGAAGAAGAGTTGTGTGCTATCCCCTGTACAGGCATTTCAGATTAGTGACACGTGCCATCAATGATACAGTCATGATACTGCAGCTAGGTAAGTTTTTTAGAAATTGAAAATGATACCTGCAGAATTGCATTGTATTTGTCTGCCAAGAGATTTTTCTGTTCAAAAGGAACATTTAATGATGCTTTTCTTATGGTGGGTTAGATGCTATGATTGCATTAGGCCCCTTTAAAAGTAAATAATTTTGATTTTTGTTTCCGCTACATTTAAGTTGTATTTCCAAGAAGACTGTCTTGTTTAGAGGCATAGTAGAAGTCTGTGGTTTCTGTAGTTCTTTGCTTCTTAATTATGTGACTGAAGCCCATTATTAGAAATACTTCCAGTCTCTCAAGTTCCATAGTTTGTCTCCAACCAAGGGTGTGTGTTTGTGCAGTGTGGTTTTATCTCTTATAAGCACCTTCTACAGCTGTTTCAATTGTTTTATCCAGTTTAGTTCTTCCTTTTGGAAGAACTGTTCTTTTAATTTAACTGCTGTTACTACTAACTGTTAAGTTCCCACTTGCCAATTTCTTCATTCATAATTGAAGCTTCTGTTGTCTTTTGTTTTTTTGTTTCCTGTTTGAGGCAATCCATTAGTAACATTCTTCCAACTTAAAGTCATTGTATTGGACATCTAACTCTCAATACTAAGCTGTATCTTTGTGCCATACAGGGTCACACATGAAAAGGAGCTGTTTGGAAGACAAGGGATAGTTTTGTGGCTTATAGGCAGGCAGTTGCTGTTTAGTAGGATTAAGTGAGGTCACTGTTTAGTCCAGTAGTGGTTGAAGAAAAATCCTGAACTATTGTGAGATGGTGGCTTAGGTTCTGAGGGAAGCCTAAAGGATTGATCAGAACTCTAGTAGAACAGTAAAGTGAATGAAACCTAACTTAGATAATGTACTGTTTTATCAGCAGCCCCTGAAGTTCTGAAATGAGTTTCACACATAGAAAGCATCAAAATAATTTGTTTTACATTGCTGGCCTTCTATATCACTGTTCTGTTGTGAGCAAAGTTCAAAATCACTGACTTGGGTCTTTTATCTTAGTTCTACCATACTGACAGTTTTTCTAAATTCTAAATTTCTAAAACTGAAGAATAAAAAAGCTGTACTACCAATTTGTAGCTTTTTATTCCATGTTCAGAAGTGGCACTTTCATCTTAATGGCTGTTAATAAATCTTTCAACAGCAGCACTCTACATTTCCAGTTTATCCTAGACTGCTTTCATTTAGCAGTGTACAAATGTTTGGAAATGTGGTCATTCCATGTCAGTTGTACAGGCTTACATCATCATAATCAGATTTTAATTCTAAATCCTAACTTTTAAGTTTTGTTTCTTGTTTGTTTAATTTATAAAAACTTATGCTCTGTTTTTAGTACCCAGTGCTAAGTTACAGGAGGAGAAAATGCATGGATTTGGGAAGGGCAAACAGCGCAAGTGCAACACTGCATGTGTTCTATATGCATGTGTGCATACAAGCACACTTTATGTACACATGTATGTGGGGATTTTTGTAAGATTAGTTAGCAAAACTCTCAAAGAAACAAGACGGTTTGCATAACTAATTTGTCTGTATGTCACTAAGTCCATAATCCTCACCTCTCTCTTTACAGCTCTGAGTTCTAGCCTGTCTATCAACAGGTGATATGAATGCCCTGAATTTAACCAGTACCCAATGAGGCATTTGGTTCTGAATGATCAGCTTATTCGTGGGGAAAATGAATGGACCTGTGTGTATAGAATGCATTGTATGATTCTGTGTAAAATAATGATAAGTATTTATAAAGTGTTAGTTCACTCTCCTTTAAGTCACTGAACAGAAAGTCTTGTAATATGCAGCCCTGGGATAGTTCAAAACGTTTGCAAGAAGTACAGAGCGCTACTGTTAGTCTGGTCAAAAGTATTGAGAGGAAGTAGGTTAATGTCATGTAATCACTGAGCTATTTAAAATCTTCAAGCATCTTAATAGCTAATGGTTTACAAGCACTGGAATAAGTTAAGAACGGCAGTAGGTCTGGTTTCGTTCAGCTGCAGTCTGTGCGTGTCTGGCTGTGCTGGTTGCCTGGGAAACTAGTGCAGGATGATGTGACTGGCTGCATTGGCAGAGCTGCCAATGGACCATGAAGGTGCTGGAATAGCATGAAATGCAGGTCCCCCCCTCAAAAAAATAAAGGTGTGGGGGGTGGGATGTATGCCCATTTTCGTTGGAGTCCCTATTGGGAGAAAGGAAGAAATGGTTTTCAATATCAGCCATGATAATCTGTGTGCTACCTGGGAAGTGGGTGAAAACATCTTCATTTGGGCATTAATCTATTAGGAGGGCCCTTAAACTTGTTAGAGTAGCGGCATGAATAACAGCAGTTAATATTGACTGAAAATTCAGGGGTTTATGTCCCAGATTGGCCTTTGTAGCTGTGGAACTTAGCTAGTGCAAGAAGTTATGAAGTCTTTAAATAACAAACTACCATTAGTTTTGAAACTGTGTAGAATTGAAGTCTGTCAGTTACAGGTGGGCTTTTGTTTACATTTGTGTTTGTTCTCAACTTCTGTTCTTCCAGACCAGTGGTTTTTCAGTTGTTTGCCATTGCTTTTTGCTGTCTAGGCTCTCTCTCCTTATTGCAACCTGCCATATCTTACCATTCCATATCCTTTTAACTGAGTTTTCTGTGCCTCTAGGTTTTCAGCATCTAAGTACTTAAACAATCAAAAATTTTGGGCTTGAACAGCAGAGGGAGTTCTGATCTTTTTTTTAATCTGTGAAATGTAACTTCATCTGTGTTTAGGTTTCATAGCCTTGGAGGAGCTGATCTCTTGGGAGTGGGTTATTGGATTCCATTTGCTGTAGTGGCTGTTTTTATTTGATTTCACTCCCCCTGCCCCCTGTTTAACAGTGGTATTTTCTTGTGTATGTTCCAGCACTTAACCCTTTAGAAACTGATTAGAAAACTAGACAAGGAGGTGTCAGCTAAAAGGAAGCTTTTCTCTTCATAAGGAATGACTATATATGAAGAAAATTAAACTGACTACAGAATGATTTCTGACTGCAATAAGAGAACACCCGATTTTTGATCTTTTCCTGCATTTATCAACAATATATATTGAAAAAAAAACCTTTTTAAGCCTGAAATAGGATTTTTCTTTCTGGGAACTCAACTTCTCTAATTATTCTACAGCAAACACAGAGGATGTGATCCAGTGAATTGAAGGTGATAGATGATGGGGAGTGGTGGTATTTATGTTGACTGATGCAGTTGGCTCCTCTGCAGTTGATCCTGTTGTGGACTGTGTAATCCACATCTTGTGTTTTACCAGTGTGTGTATTTGAGTAGGCATATGGAGTTCCAAGCTTTTTTACAGAGGGCGTACAGGATTTTTCTGAGGCAGTAGATCAACTTAAAGTTACAAGAGCATTGTAGATAGCATAATCACTAACCTTAGAGGTGAGAAGATGATAAAGATTAGCTATGATTTCTAAAGAATTATAAAAATCAATCTCTTTTCAGGAAAAGGTGCAGTTTTGAAGTGTCTGCTGGACATTCACAAGATTTTTAGGGAGAATGACCCTTCCTATATCCTTAATGATCTCTTCATTACAGACTATTGCATCTGGATTCAAAAAATCAAGTAAGTTCTTAATCTTTAGCGTAATTCTAACTGATGCTTATTCACACACTAAAAAAGCTGTGTCCAGTAAATGGAAATGAATACAGTCTTTTCATTTCATAAACTTGTCTAGTTATTTTTATAACACAAGAAAAAATTCATTGTAGTTTTTACATGTTAACATCACTGGAGAAGATTTTTTAAGATAAAATTGTAAATTTTCATTCATATATTAATCTTTGCTTTTTTGAGGAGGGAAGTGAGAAGATGTGAACAACCTTACGGGAATATTCATTCCACTGCGGCATTTTCTAGGAACAGAAATGATTATATAGCACTTATATAACATTGGGGACAACCTCCAATTCAAGACTGAATCAACAACTTATAATTGCAAATAGAGGCACTTACAGGCCATTTGCATCTGTGTGAAGCAGTTGGTTTATGGGTTATAGCAGTTGTACCAGTTCATTATAACACCAGTGTAAGTGCCGTGCCTGTCTGCTGCTGCCCCTACAGCTGCTTGCCAGCTTGCTTGCTCTGGTCATAAGCTTGGGCTTCCATTCTGCTGAGAGGAAACTTTCCTGCTTCTAGGCTAAATCCCCCTCACTTCATCACCCTATGTCTCACCTATAATCTTTTAATAGAGATGGCTTTGCTTAGCTTTGAGCCCCCCACGGGTGTGGGGAAATTCATATGCAGGTTGAAGTCAAGTTGAAGAAGTACTGTAAGTGGAGGAGAAAGTTATTTCATGCATCTTTATTTTAAAGAGTCATAAAAAGAATATCACTGCTGTCTGGTGGTGAATGTCTGGTAAGACGGAGGAACCAAGTTTTCCTTTAAATACAACAGAAGAAAATGTATGGTGAATGTGATTGAAATGTTAACACATTTAACTTCCATTCCAGGTGCATACATTAGATACCAGTTAAGCAGAACTGACAGCCTTCAGAAAGAGGGTAATTAAGCTATCTTGTTGTCGTAATGACATGGCACAATAGTTGTCTGTCGTTAGGAGAGCGAGAGAAAAGGGAACTGCAGAAGCCATCTTCTATTTTTAGGTTCTGACTCAGGAAAGCATGTAACCATAGGCTTAAGCCATTCCTGTTCAGTTTAGCAGTGAGCCATGTGCTTGAAGTTAAACAGGAATTTTTTTCCAAAATAACATAAATATTGAAGGGAACTATTAAGTCCTTTTGTAATTCAGAAAATATCTTAACAGATTTGGAAGTGGTTGTTGATTGGCTTGTGAGAACAAGGGTTCTCACATCCACAGGTGAGTAACAGGCTTTAATAGGAGGGTGATCTCTGTATTTTTCTGGAGAAAGTTGGTGATTTGCTTTTGTGGGAAAGGGATTCAGTGAAGTGGTAACTATAGATATTTTAAGCTCTTGTTTGATTGCTGCTTAACTGTTCTTTGCTGTGTGCAAACTTCATTAATTTTTTTGCCTCTATTTTGCTCTCGCGGTGCACTCTTAAAATCTGTGAAGGGTGGATTGTTTGGCTAGCGTTGCACAGGCACGCACACACACTGTAATATAACCAACTTGTACGGCAGTTTGAGGTCTCTTTGTTTCTCTTAGTTGAATTAGCTTATGGGTTCTTATTTTTATTGAAGAATCTGAACACTTCAATAACAGCTAGAAACAAACTTTTAACTTCTTTATTTTGGCAGAGAGAAGCCTAGGGTCTGTAGATCAGAATGAAAAAATAAAAAGTAAGGCGGGAGGGGAGAGTGGAGTAGGCATGGGCAGAATTGTAAGGGTTGTATTGAATGGTAGTAAGAAGGCACTGCTAATCAAGATTGTTCCTCTGGGAAAGGAACAGTAGTTAGTAACTGGAAGTTCCTAACCCCCTAGATACGGGATATGGAAATAAAAACATGCAGCCAACACTGTGTCAATAGCTGATTACAAATTTGTTTTGAGATCATTGTTTGGCTGTGGCTAAATTAGATGAATAAGTGAATGTGTCAATGGGCTGGCAGAAGGTTATATTATGTAAGTACAGTGTATCTAAAATTGGAAGTGATTAAGCTGCTGAATAAAACACATGCAGGTGGCTAATAGTCTATTGGACTTGATGAGTGCAATCTAATTCTTTAATTCTGTGGATTCTTTTAGATAAACTTATTTAATTCAGGTAGCTATTTCCTAAGAAAAAAGTAAACTTCTAAGTCTTGAGCGATGCAATGATATTGGCAAGTGTAGCTTAAGTTTAATCTTCATATTTGTAATCTTTAAGGCTGGTTTTACTACCTGGCATGTTTTCTAGTGTCTCTTTGAGCTGCTTTTGATGTTCGTATTAGTTATTTGGTCTGTCTTACAAACTGGTGTGAACTGGCCGGGGGTTTTGAAGAAAGGGAGCATATTCCTCAGGTAAGTTTATCAGAAAAGAGAAAAATCTATCACAAAAATGTATCTTAACCTGGGTAACAAAAGCTGGACAAAGACCTGTGGAGGCAGCTCTTAGTAAATCTCAGCAGGTGGTGTCAACATTTATGTTGCAAAGCCAGATGCAGCCAGATGGAAAATTGCATCTTTAACCCCTGAGGTCATGATGGCATGTCACCACTTCATTTGATCCCCCTGCTAAGTGAGCTTATCCACTCTGCTGTTGCTTCTGTTATTACTGTCATTTCCATAAAAAAAATAAATTTCATTTGTCTGGTTTGCTTGTCCTTTATTTTTTTCTTTAGGTCAGAGCTTTTCCAAATTGCTGTGGTACATATGGCAGCCTCTCCATGCTGCATTTGTAACAGCTTGTATTATAAGCCCCTTACACTGGTGCAAAGAGCAGAAGGAGATAGGATGAGAAAAGAATTCTAAGAAGCCACTGGCTGTCAGATGGCTGCAGATGGGCTGCTAAGACCAGAGGAATCTAAGTACAAGTTTGTAGGGAGAGGAGGAATAATTGCTAAGGGACTTGGCCTTCTGTGGCAGGAGTTGTGGCTGTGTGACTGCCCCTGCTCCCCAGACTTCTGTCATTTGAGCAAGTCACAGAAATCTACTTGGTGACTTGGGCCTTGATCCTTTTGGGTAGCGTCATGTCTCCCTCTGGGCGTTTATACTCCCCTTTACTCCAGCTCTGTTCATGTTGCTCTCTTGCCTGGGAGCATTGTTCAGTTGATGACATCTGCTGCCTGTAGTCCCAGTGGAAAGGTGGAAGAAGCCTAAACAGCCTTTGAGCCATCATCTGGGCAGGCTGCTCAGTGCACACAGTTCTGCATCCCCTCCCAGAACAGAGCAACTGAGCATGAGCCAATTTAACCTTTATCTCCTAATGTTTAAATACATGTTTTGTCTTGCTCATACTACTTTAGCAATAACAACTGTATCTCTTCAGCTTTCTTGAATCAGAGGTTGAGCTGTTAGGGTTCCTGGCTGCTTTCCAGGGGTTACAGTGCTTTTCTTATGGAGAGATTGGCAGCACTAGACCTCAGTTTCATGGATATGAAGAGAAATGTCATCCAGTGAGGAGCAAGGAAATATTTGATCTCCTGTAATGTGTGTTCTTCATTGTCGCAACTTGTTATATATTTTTAATTTACCACTTTATCACTTTTATCTCTTGATTTTTCCATTGGAAAAAGTCTTATTTTTTTTATATTACATATTTTTATTCTTAAAGGACATTTATTATAGCTTTGTACAAATGCAATAACATTGGAGCTACTTAAATTTTTTACATAACATTAATACCATATCTAAGACAGCTTCAAGAAGCAACGATGATTTGCCCATCCATGCTTGCTTTTCTTGTGACTGATTTTGTAGAAGTCTTGAAACCATATTAATAGGATAATTCTCATACTTAAAGGAAGTTATGAATTGAATTTCTAATATGGGGGGATCCATTTATGTGGTTGTTAGTATTGCCTAAGTGGAGAGCAATTAGGACCTGCAATTATTGTTTTTTACCCTTGGTGTTTCTTAAAAAGTCAAAAGGAGAGCTCAGCCTTGTCTGCTGTTGAAGTTACCCATGTTTTTGGAGTATGATTGTGTTTAGCTTTCTTGTGAAAAAAATCTACCAAGGCTCAGTTAAAATGCTACTCACATACATACAATTAAATTAATTATATTCCAAAAGGCATAATTATCTGAAGATTGTTCCCTGTGATTGTTTCATTCTTTTCAGAGCATGTACTGTAGATTAGACTGCATGCTGCTTACATGCAGCCTGACTGTTCATGCAGCGTTACTGGAGTGGGGCTGCATGTGCCTCCGAAGGTTGTGGAGGCGGCTTGTTGATCCTGGAGGGATTTTTTTCCCGCCCCCCCTTCAAATTTTCTAACTTTTTGAGTTTTCAACCTTATAATGCTTAGCTTAGTGTCAAGTTGTTGACAATAGAAGATTTCAGTGAATTATTGGTGGTGGTGACTTATGGGTATTGGAAGCAGGCATGTTATACATATATATATATACAGCCATTGAGGCTGCCTCAACTTTTTAACACATCTTCTCTGCCTGAATAATACTATGTTAGCATTTGTAATATGAATGTTTCTATAAGGAGAATGAATTTAGATTAACAAATCCGCTTTCAACTTTGAACCTGTCTCCAGATAAAAACTCATCAGTGCTTGCTGGTTTTCTGCTTGCTTTGTAGTAAATCCGGATCCAAGTTGGATTGATATAGTTCTTGATAAAAGACTATCTTAAAGATAAGACCACAATACGTTTAGCTGTTGACACAATACTTACATTGCTAGCATGAGCACTTGCTGGGTGCCTGGGCTGTGAGTCCCGGGGGCAAGTTATTCTAACTTTTATTGTCACCAAAGGAGGGAGATTTTGTTCACTTGTCTGTGCTTCTGTTCAGCCTATGTTGTAGCCTCCAGAGAACTCCTATATTATTGTATGTTGTTCTTTAATGTATGTGTGCTCTGCAGTCACACCTCTGCATTGAAGAGCACAAATGCTTATACCTAAGGTAAATCTAACCTGACTAATTTTGATGACTACAGGTGCAATATGTTGTTTTAAACATAAACTAATTTAGAAAAGAACCAGCTTCCTAATGGGATTTATGGGATCTCTGCAGGAGCTGCTCTTTATAAAAACTAACTAAACCAAAGCAAACTTAGGTCTTCCTAGGTATGTTGTATTTGTTTCTCCTGATTTTGAGGCAGACATACTCTAAAAGACACAATGGTTTAATACCTACATTTTTTTCTTGTCTCTTTGTTATAATTGAAACTAAGTCCTTGTAACAATGTAATTACCTAGTCTGAAGCCAGCAGGGAGTTGCTGCTTTATGTCTAGGGTGTGAAGTTCTCTAAATAAATGTAGGATTAATTACATTCACAGCATGTCACTGAGGTGATGAGATTGATTGAGCTCTTTTCTTTTTCCAGGCTTTCTGAATTGCTGTTTTCATCAATACGAAGCAGTGTGGGCTAGACCTAAGGCCTGGTGTTGTTCAAACCTTAGAAGCTTCAGTGTCAGGGTTTGAGTCCATTGGCTGGTTTGGTGGAGGGAAGATCTTTTCATCTTCCTTCTGATGGCTATAACTGCTTTAAGCATTTATTTTACAAATGATCATCTCTAAATTTGGAAAGGATCAGTATAGAATGTGTAAGCCTATTTTTTCAGAAACATAGATTTGAAAATTACAGTGCACACAGTGACTGGGCATTCACTTCCCTGGTGTGTATGTTTAAATGTGCTGCTTATTGAATCTACGAAAGCTTCCCTTCAGTTGAAGTAAAGTATCTGCATAGCTATGTTTTTTAGCTACTTTACATTCAATTTTCTTCTTTCTAGAGTTTATTTCTAGTACAGTCCTTGGCATTAGGCTATATCACAAACCAGTTCTCCATATCCTGTGCTGTAGTGGCTTGTAGGGCAAAGAACATCTAGTATAAATCACATAAAGGAGTATTTCTGAAAGAATTAATGTGAATTTGTGCTAGATTTGAGATATTACTTGTTAAAATGTAACTTTTTTGAGCCTGCATGATAAAGTATCAGGATTTTTAGATAAATGCAACTTCAGCACCTATCCCAGAAGTATATTGAAATTATACGTTCATCTATCAACTTAGTTTATAATATTGGAATAGAAGACAAAGACTTCTAAAAACCTTTCATTTTGTCCCTTTTATGGTAGTTATTCATTAAAGACCTATCCAGTCCTTGTGATACTGCCATGTTCCTAGTAGTAATTAAAATGAAACCTGTGACTTGTCAAATGAGGAAGAAATAGAGAAAATCTTGTTCTTAACCTCTTCATCAGCTTTGATCCTTAAGAACAGGCATAAGAAAGAATGTATTCTGGATAAAATCCCATTTCTTGCTCTATGGCATTAAACAAATTTGTACAAGATACTTAAAGCATTCCATGCTGTTAAGATTTTTAGGAAAAATGCACCTCAGTGTACTGTATTTTATGTGAATTAGTTTCATGGTTTACTGTACTGTAGTTGTACTTTAGGCTTTACCTTCATGGCTGTCCATTTTAACCATGGTTTAGTGAAAGCTGTGGTAATTGCAGGTTTGATGCAACTTCAGTACTCCAAGTAGTGGTGCAGAGGAGCAAAATTGCTTTCATGTTGCTTCTCTGAAAACAGCCTTGCCGTAAGCATATGTTCTGATGTAGCTAGCTATGTTATTTATCAGATAATGTAATAACCTCATTTCCCCCCTTGCAAAATACCTTCTTTTGATGTGCTGTGCAGTTAAAATGTATTTGTGCTTCCTTGAATGGTGCTGTCATTTGGAGGCATTCGTTCTCCTTTCCATGCAAAACGAAACTTGTTAGTCTATGGAGATTGTCACTCTGAAGAATATTCCTGATTCTTTTCCTGGTTCTTTATGAAAATAGCTGTATAGGTATAGAGCAAAAAGTCTGCTGCCTGTGATTGTGCTTTTTCAATGAACACAGTAAGAAAACTGTTCCCCCTTGTTTATCCTGTGATAACTTAGAGTTGGAGCTCATGACTACAGGGCTTGATTATTTTAATTCCTTCTTAGCAAGTTTATAGGCTGGCATTGCTACTGCTGGTGGCAAGTTCTGCTTGCTGCTTTGGGTAATCGTGCTGCATTTGGGTTTGTCTTTCAGCCCGTCTTTGGTGGCCTGCAGTGCTGCATTGACTTTCAGATTTTGCAGCTGGTTTTTGAGCTTTACCCAATAATGGGAGTGGCTACTTTAAATGGCCTCTTTGCAGATTCTTTGAGGTTTATTTTTATGTATATTTCTGTTTACATACCACCAACCCTGGACTTTCCTAATATGTTAATGTTTGAGCAAGTAATAGGAAATGGAAAAAGGGCTGGGAAAAGTCTGTCTCCTGTTTTTCAAAAATGAAGAACATTCCTTTTGACCAGTTTTTGTCTGCATACTGTCCAGTATCTTTAGCAATCTAAGAAAATAAAACATTCATCTTGGAAATTACTGTGACTTTAAAAGGTTATTTTTTAAAAGACAAAATGACTTGATCGGGTGAGTTGCACAAAGTAACCTAGATTGTTTGGCAACATGTAAGCCAAATGTAAAATGGTACACTTACAATAAAAGACTATGGATCATACTTATATAGTGGTGAACATAAATCATTTTTGTGAAAAAAGTGCTATTTTCCTTTCAGCTAAGACAAGAATTTACTTCTCTAAGAGCACACTAGCGGTTGATCTATGAATTTGTTAGAGAAACACACCTTATTATTTTTATTATTTTTATTATTTTTATTATTTTTATTATTTTTATTATTTTTATTATTTTTATTATTTTTATTATTTTTATTATTTTTATT